>NW_028241857.1:0-98604 GCF_964263255.1 Lissotriton vulgaris | reverse complement strand
ATTAATGTGATGTCCGAAGTGGTCAGATACATTTCTAATACACAAAGCATACAGTGGAAGATGAAAGAGTCTATGTCATCTCGAATATAAACCCTTTTAGACCTCAATTATTCACACAAAGTGTACTTGAGTGCAGGCTAATTCATGATTATAATCAGTGGTCGAAGTGGGGAAAAAAAAGTAGGGGAACTGTGGGCGGAGACTCAGGGGACAGGAATAAGCAGAGGATTGGATTAGTGGGTGGAGTTGGAGGTGTGGCTAAAACTAGCAAAACATACCAATTTTTAGTACATTTGACATTTCACTGAACAGTTACATCTTATAACGTTATTTAATTCAAACAATCGATACACATGTTTATTTGAGGTTTAATATATAAGTTGTTTATATTTAATTTATTTACAATGTAGGACATGTTTCCAATCACAGAATATTCCAAATACGCTTATAAGTGGAATCATAAGCCATTTGTCTCCGAGCCTTTCTTTCATTGGCACTTCTCCTCCCTTTTTCTAACCATTTCTGAACATAAAATTCAGGTTTAAATTCTATGACAGGAGGCCCCACGATGTTTATGAATATAATAGAAGACAGACGATTTATTGATATTCTGTTCCGCAGTGGTGTGAGCACATCATTCATTACACTAAAGCCCCGTTCACATTCAGCAGTTGAGGTACAAAAGGTGTTTATAATGTGCACTAATGGTTTCAGGCTTTCTGGGATGCAATTTTTATTTTGTTTGTACTCTCTGAAACCAAGGATGTACTGCCTAGTATCAAATACATGCAACCTGCTACAACAGTTTTGTAATTCTCCCTCACCGTATAAGATGTCTACTGGATCTGGCCAATAAACTGGTTGTAAGAGTTTCATTCTGTGTACTAACTCTTTGTATTCGATTTGGGCATTGTTTGTGGTTGTGCATCTCGAAACATTTGATGCATTAGACATTGTCATCCTTTTTCGCAGGTTATTTGCTAAGCTCCGAAAGAACTGTGCCCTATTGATGCTAACACAGCCTTTGTTCTGTTGCAGTCCTACACCATAAAACTGCATCCGTTCAGCAGAATTTAATGCAGTTGTAGCAAAGGGCCCAGGTGCATCAGCCATTGATTCAAACACCAAAATCTGCATCTGTATTGAGCAATCGGCCTCATATATGGTCATATCACGCCGCTGCAGCCTTCTGGATAGGTCACCCAATTCTGTGAGAGCATCATATAATATGCCCATATTTTCAACAAACACCAGGGAGGTTAATAAATGGTTTAAACCAGCATATTTCCTCTGCTCAATGTCACTCCTCGTTGAGTCTTTGGAAGATTCCATGAAATGTTTACTAAGTGCTCTGTAGTTATTCCAAACAGCTCTCACAGATCTTTCACTTGAGGACACCCAACGTACATCTAGCACCTTTCCAATTGCCAGAAGTCTTACTTCTACCTCCAGAGCACATTCCCCAAGCTCTCTCTGATTTTTCGGAGAGGCATAGTAGGTGGTATAAAGTTTATCAAAAAAAACTTTGAGCTGATTAATGCATGTGACTTCTTTACAAACATCGCCCACGGCAAGCTCCAGCTTGTGGTTAGCACAGTGCCATACACTCAACTGTGGCTATTTCAGTTTCAGAAGAGTTGCCACACCGGATTTCCTACCTATCATGTTGGAAGCCCCATCTGTTACAAGCTGAACCAAATGCATTTTTAAATACTCATCAGTAAAACCATGTCTCTGTAAGCAGGCAAGTAAGGTATCTAAGATTATATCTGCTGCTGTGCTTGGCAGCTCAACAAGGTCTAAGAAAAAGGTCAGTGGCTCATCGTGTTTATCAATACATGCTCTTGCACAGATAATTAGTGTGGTCAATTTACTAACTGTGGTAGATTCATCTATCATGAGGCTTATTTTTGATTCATTCTGCAAGATACAATCAATCAGCCTTGACCTCATTGTAGCAGCAATATGGTCTATTATGTCAGCACAGCTGTGATCTGAATGCAAGACTCTGCCCAAGTCTGCACCATTCATCTTTTGAACATCAATATCCAACGGCATATCAGAAAAAGGGCGCTCATGTTTGCCTGCCTATTTTGTATGCAGTTCTGAATACACGGCATGTCTCTTCCTGTACTTTCATTTGCATTTTCAAATTGTACTGTGTAATACTTTCACAGGCCCTCTGCTCTGAAATAGCTAATGCCTTAAGATGAGAGGAGCTATTCTTATGATAAAATATTTTTTTCCGCAGAGAAATTTGCTGCATGTCTTTAGAAGGGCCATATGGAATGACCAAGCAATCTACCCATTCCATGGGAAAATGCACACCTTGACTTGTTTATGTTTTAAGATTTACCTTCTTGCACACTTTACATCCAAGCTTGCCTTTGGAAAATAAGAGCCATGGATACTCTGTACGTTTCATTTCAAGTTGTTCAGTAGACCAGCAGGCTGGGTGATCAATTTGATCCATACTCTCCACCACATTTCCTTGGAGGAGTATGTGACTGTCGTTAGTGCCACAGCCATCTATCAATACTTCGTCTTCAGAATCGACTCTTCTCCTCTTCTTGGGCATCCTGACACTTTCCCTTGTTTGCCTTTCAAAACCCTGATTTGCATTTGCCATTGGTCCTTCCGATCTGGAGCCTGGAGACTTCTGTGTTTCACGAGATGTGGCTGGAGCATTTTTCTTCTGCAGCCACTGAAGCATCTGCATAAATAATTGTGTAAATGCATACATTTTAAAAGAAGCACTGTACCAAAGCTCATGATTTATTTTAAATGCTGGCTGTCGGTACGAATTGGGATTTCCCACAAGACAATTCAAGAAAGAGTCCTTTTCATTTCTTAATTCCACGGTAAGAACTATATTGAATATTAGCCGTTTGACAATGAAAACCAAGGTGTAAATTAAAATGTGTCAGCCCACACTTAAGGCATTTACTAGAAAAATATTTTTACATGCATTTATGCAATGGAATAATGGGGGAATTAAATGCTACTTTGTTTGTATCAATGAGCAGGTCCCAATAAATGTGAGGGAGTACATTGGATTGTCTCAGAACCTGGCTGAGGGTCTTTACCTCTTTAAAACGTGATGTTGAATTGAAGATAGTCGAATACTGCAAAGCTTCTGGGTAAGCAGCAATTTATGTGGCAGGCGGAAGAGATTTAGGAAGCACCCCTACTTCCGAGATTCTGTGACAACTGTGCTTTGCGGCCTATGCAGTGACACTGATTTGCCTTCGATCTAGCAGTAAACCTGATCCCTCGCTGGCCTTGCAGTGCCGTGGTTTGATGATGACCCGTCTTTCTGGTTTGAGAACAGAAACACCATACTCCAGTTTCTGGTGAGTGTCTGTAACAGCACAATCTGAGAAATCTTTCAAATAAAGAAGGGAATGGTAAATACAAGTTAACATGAATTTGCTAGAAAATACTGATCAGTTTGCACTGGTATCTACAGAATGGGAACTGCTCAATTTTAAATTGTTCCATAACTAAGTTCAGGCACAAACAAAATCTGCAAGACACCAATAAATCCTGGTTTAAAGACCACTATTCTAACTATTAAGCTCTACACCCTCTAATAAAGCAGGGACTACTTGAATGGACAAGTAAACCCCCTAGATGTCATACTGCAGTACACATCTTATAGCAGCTGGGAAACCAGACATGGAACATAATAAGTTGATAAGTTCTGGCGTAAAGCATTTTAGTTAGCCGAGGCAGTGTGTTCACTAGTTACATTTAATTAACACTTTTTCCTCATTGTCAGTGTTTTCTTTGCTGGGAGCACTGTTGACTAGGTCATTCTGTGACACTCAAGCAAAGCAGAGTTGTAGTCCTATGCACACGGCCAGCATTAGATGTTCAAACATGAATGGTAAAATATCCTAGTTTGCAGATGTTTTCCACATAATTATAGCTCTGCCGTATTTTTCCACATGATACATCTGCCGCATAATCTGATGCTTTTATCAAAAAAAATTGTTTGTAGCTCAAACGGATCAAAAGTTACGAAACAACGTGAATTGTGTTGCTGTGGAGTGGAAGGCCCTGTGCAAAGGTTGACTGGTCACCTTTCTCACCGCTGCATTGGCATGTTACACTGGGATTAATGAGGTGAAAGCTTTCCAGAGACTGTTAGTATGTGTAAAAATGTCAAATTAATAAAGTACCAGAAAATGTACTATATAACCCTGCAGTTTTTTTTTCTTCATAATTTAGTCATACCTCCAACATTATGTTGTCCTCCTTTGCTGCATAACTGCAGTGGTTCCAAAGCAGGCGGCACATGCTAAAAGGGAATGTGTATGAATCAGAGAGACCATGAAGTTTGTGAGCTTAGGGGCATATTTATGGGAATGGTGGTGCAGGGCAGCACAGCATGTTACTTTGCTGCACTGCCCTGTATCACAGGGAAAGGGCAAGAATGCACAGTATTTATCAGTGGCTTTTAAAACATGACTTGGAGCTTTGCATTGTGCATGTACCACATTGCAAGCATACCTACACCCAGCACTCCCCTTGCCCCCCCTCAATTCCTATAATTAACCTGCTTCTAGCATACCCGGACCCAGCCCGCCCTCGCCACTCTCACTTCCTGGCAACGCTCATTACCCTGTTTCTAGCATACCCACATCCTGGCCTCCCCTCGCTCACCCTCACTTCCTGGCAACACTCATTACCCTGCTTCTAGCATACCCACATCCTGGTCTCCCCTAGCTCCCCCTCACTTCCTGGAATTTCTCATTACCCTGCTTCTAGTATACCCATATCCAGCCCTCCCTCACCACCCTCACTTCCTGGCATATCATTCATTACCTTGCTTCTAGTAAACACGGACCTATCCCTCCCTCGCCACCTTTACTTACTCCTATCAAGCATTACGCCTGAATCCAGCCCTCCCTTCGCCCACCTTGCTTCTTCTGGTATACCCGGCCCGCCATCTCTACACTTCTGGAGACTTGCTGCAGATCACAAGGGCAGGCAGAGCAGACTGCAAACTGCCCAGGGGGCACATAGAGCGAGCGGGCATAAAAAAGGCTTGAGGGGCATCAGCAGAGCCTCTGCACTGTAATTGCAGGTTTAGCTGCATGTTTATTATCGTAGCGCTGCCTTGCCCATCATTGTACTGCTCGCATTGCATTTGGAAATTGTTGTACTTGTTTATTATCGTAGCGCTGCTTTGCCCATCATTATACTGCTCGTATTGCATTTGGAAATTGCTGTGCTTGTTTATTATCGTAGCTCTGCCTTGCCCATCATTGTACTGCTCGCATTGCATTTAATAGTTTCTCTGTGCCTGACTATCATCGTAGCGCTCTATTGCCCATTACTATCACTGCTTTACTCGCACTGATCAGTAAATTAACTAGTGACTGATTGTGCCGGTGCCACTACTGTCCATTGCTATACTCCTCACTGTGCCCCAATCTCGTCCTGTTTCGCTTTTGTTTTTTGTTGCCATTTTGTTGTTGTTGTGCCTCCTGGCCCGTCTCTCCACCCCGCTCCCGCCTCCCAGCTGCTCCTCCCTCCCACTGGTAGTT
This sequence comes from Lissotriton vulgaris, assembly GCF_964263255.1. Taxonomy (NCBI): domain Eukaryota; kingdom Metazoa; phylum Chordata; class Amphibia; order Caudata; family Salamandridae; genus Lissotriton; species Lissotriton vulgaris. Next base: position 93,049 of record NW_028241857.1, on the reverse strand, counting down.
CAGGACCGTCCCATCTGGTGAAGCGCTGTGACCATCCTGACTCGTTCAGAAGTGGTCGCTCCCCCATGCTCCCTGGCCACTTGAGTATCATAGCGCTACATTGCTTACTGCTGCAATTGCATTGCTCGCATTGCATTTAGAAATTGTTGTGCTTGTTTATTATCGTAGCGCTGCCTTGCCCATCATTGTACTGCTCGCATTGCATTTGGAAATTGTTGTACTTGTTTATTATCGTAGCGCTGCTTTGCCCATCATTATACTGCTCGCATTGCATTTGGAAATTGTTGTGCTTGTTTATTATTGTAGCGCTGCCTTGCCCATCATTGTACTGCTCGCATTGCATTAATAGTTTCTCTGTGCCTGACTATCATTGTAGCGCTCTATTGGACAATTACTATCACTGCTTTACTCGCACTGATCGGTAAATTAACTAGTGACTGATTGTGCCGGTGCCACTACTGCCCATAGCTATACTCCTCACTGTGCCCCAATCTCGTACTGTTTCGCTTTTGTTTTTTGCTGCCATTTTGTTGTTGTTGTGCCTCCTGGCCCGTCTCTCCGCCCCGCTCCCGCCTCCCAGCTGCTCCTCCCTCCCACTGGTAGTTCAGGACCGTCCCGTCTGGTGAAGCGCTGTGACCGTCCTGACTCGTTCAGAAGCGGTCGCTCCCCCATGCTCCCTGGCCACTTGAGTATCATAGCGCTACATTGCTCACTGCTGCAATTGCATTGCTCGCATTGCATTTAGAAACTGTTGTGCTTGTTTATTATTATAGAGCTGCCTTGCCCATCATTGTACTGCTCGCATTGCATTTGGAAATTGTTGTGCTTGTTTATTATCGTAGCGCTGCTTTGCCCATCATTAAACTGCTCGCATTGCATTTGGAAATTGTTGTGCTTGTTTATTATCCTAGCGCTGCCTTGCCCATCGTTGTACTGCTCGCATTGCATTTAATAGTTTCTCTGTGCCTGACTATCATCGTAGTGCTCTATTGCCCATTACTATCACTGCTTTACTCGCACTGATCGGTAAATTAACTAGTGACTGATTGTGCCGGTGCCACTACTGCCCATTGCTATACTCCTCACTGTGCCCCAATCTCGTCCTGTTTCGCTTTTGTTTTTTGTTGCCATTTTGTTGTTGTTGTGCCTCCTGGCCCGTCTCTCCACCCCGCTCCCGCCTCCCAGCTGCTCCTCCCTCCCACTGGTAGTTCAGGACCGTCCCATCTGGTGAAGCGCTGTGACCATCCTGACTCGTTCAGAAGCGGTCGCTCCCCCATGCTCCCTGGCCACTTGAGTATCATAGCGCTACATTGCTCACTGCTGCAATTGCATTGCTCGCATTGCATTTAGAAATTGTTGTGCTTGTTTATTATCGTAGCGCTGCCTTGCCCATCATTGTACTGCTCGCATTGCATTTGGAAATTGTTGTACTTGTTTATTATCGTAGCGCTGCTTTGCCCATCATTATACTGCTCGCATTGCATTTGGAAATTGTTGTGCTTGTTTATTATTGTAGCGCTGCCTTGCCCATCATTGTACTGCTCGCATTGCATTAATAGTTTCTCTGTGCCTGACTATCATTGTAGCGCTCTATTGGACAATTACTATCACTGCTTTACTCGCACTGATCGGTAAATTAACTAGTGACTGATTGTGCCGGTGCCACTACTGCCCATAGCTATACTCCTCACTGTGCCCCAATCTCGTCCTGTTTCGCTTTTGTTTTTTGCTGCCATTTTGTTGTTGTTGTGCCTCCTGGCCCGTCTCTCCGCCCCGCTCCCGCCTCCCAGCTGCTCCTCCCTCCCACTGGTAGTTCAGGACCATCCCGTCTGGTGAAGCGCTGTGACCGTCCTGACTCGTTCAGAAGCGGTCGCTCCCCCATGCTCCCTGGCCACTTGAGTATCATAGCGCTACATTGCTCACTGCTGCAATTGCATTGCTCGCATTGCATTTAGAAACTGTTGTGCTTGTTTATTATCATAGAGCTGCCTTTCCCATCATTGTACTGCTCGCATTGCATTTGGAAATTGTTGTGCTTGTTTATTATCGTAGCGCTGCTTTGCCCATCATTATACTGCTCGCATTGCATTAATAGTTTCTCTGTGCCTGACTATCATTGTAGCGCTCTATTGGACAATTACTATCACTGCTTTACTCGCACTGATCGGTAAATTAACTAGTGACTGATTGTGCCTGTGCCACTACTGCCCATAGCTATACTCCTTACTGTGCCCCAATCTCCTTTGTTTTTTGCTGCCATTTTGTTGTTGTTGTGCCTCCTGGCCCGTCTCTCCACCCCGCTCCCGCCTCCCAGCTGCTCCTCCCTCCCACTGGTAGTTCAGGACCGTCCCGTCTGGTGAAGCGCTGTGACCGTCCTGACTCGTTCAGAAGCGGTCGCTCCCCCATGCTCCCTGGCCACTTGAGTATCATAGCGCTACATTGCTCACTGCTGCAATTGCATTGCTCGCATTGCATTTAGAAACTGTTGTGCTTGTTTATTATCATAGAGCTGCCTTTCCCATCATTGTACTGCTCGCATTGCATTTGGAAATTGTTGTGCTTGTTTATTATCGTAGCGCTGCTTTGCCCATCATTATACTGCTCGCATTGCATTAATAGTTTCTCTGTGCCTGACTATCATTGTAGCGCTCTATTGGACAATTACTATCACTGCTTTACTCGCACTGATCGGTAAATTAACTAGTGACTGATTGTGCCTGTGCCACTACTGCCCATAGCTATACTCCTTACTGTGCCCCAATCTCCTTTGTTTTTTGCTGCCATTTTGTTGTTGTTGTGCCTCCTGGCCCGTCTCTCCACCCCGCTCCCGCCTCCCAGCTGCTCCTCCCTCCCACTGGTAGTTCAGGACCGTCCCGTCTGGTGAAGCGCTGTGACCGTCCTGACTCGTTCAGAAGCGGTCGCTCCCCCATGCTCCCTGGCCACTTGAGTATCATAGCGCTACATTGCTCACTGCTGCAATTGCATTGCTCGCATTGCATTTAGAAACTGTTGTGCTTGTTTATTATCATAGAGCTGCCTTGCCCATCATTGTACTGCTCGCATTGCATTTGGAAATTGTTGTGCTTGTTTATTATCGTAGCGCTGCTTTGCCCATCATTATACTGCTCGCATTGCATTTGGAAATTGTTGTGCTTGTTTATTATCGTAGCGCTGCCTTGCCCATCGTTGTACTGCTCGCATTGCATTTAATAGTTTCTCTGTGCCTGACTATCATCGTAGTGCTCTATTGCCCATTACTATCACTGCTTTACTCGCACTGATCGGTAAATTAACTAGTGACTGATTGTGCCGGTGCCACTACTGCCCATTGCTATACTCCTCACTGTGCCCCAATCTCGTCCTGTTTCGCTTTTGTTTTTTGTTGCCATTTTGTTGTTGTTGTGCCTCCTGGCCCGTCTCTCCACCCCGCTCCCGCCTCCCAGCTGCTCCTCCCTCCCACTGGTAGTTCAGGACCGTCCCATCTGGTGAAGCGCTGTGACCATCCTGACTCGTTCAGAAGCGGTCGCTCCCCCATGCTCCCTGGCCACTTGAGTATCATAGCGCTACATTGCTCACTGCTGCAATTGCATTGCTCGCATTGCATTTAGAAATTGTTGTGCTTGTTTATTATCGTAGCGCTGCCTTGCCCATCATTGTACTGCTCGCATTGCATTTGGAAATTGTTGTACTTGTTTATTATCGTAGCGCTGCTTTGCCCATCATTATACTGCTCGCATTGCATTTGGAAATTGTTGTGCTTGTTTATTATTGTAGCGCTGCCTTGCCCATCATTGTACTGCTCGCATTGCATTAATAGTTTCTCTGTGCCTGACTATCATTGTAGCGCTCTATTGGACAATTACTATCACTGCTTTACTCGCACTGATCGGTAAATTAACTAGTGACTGATTGTGCCGGTGCCACTACTGCCCATAGCTATACTCCTCACTGTGCCCCAATCTCGTACTGTTTCGCTTTTGTTTTTTGCTGCCATTTTGTTGTTGTTGTGCCTCCTGGCCCGTCTCTCCGCCCCGCTCCCGCCTCCCAGCTGCTCCTCCCTCCCACTGGTAGTTCAGGACCGTCCCGTCTGGTGAAGCGCTGTGACCGTCCTGACTCGTTCAGAAGCGGTCGCTCCCCCATGCTCCCTGGCCACTTGAGTATCATAGCGCTACATTGCTCACTGCTGCAATTGCATTGCTCGCATTGCATTTAGAAACTGTTGTGCTTGTTTATTATTATAGAGCTGCCTTGCCCATCATTGTACTGCTCGCATTGCATTTGGAAATTGTTGTGCTTGTTTATTATCGTAGCGCTGCTTTGCCCATCATTAAACTGCTCGCATTGCATTTGGAAATTGTTGTGCTTGTTTATTATCCTAGCGCTGCCTTGCCCATCGTTGTACTGCTCGCATTGCATTTAATAGTTTCTCTGTGCCTGACTATCATCGTAGTGCTCTATTGCCCATTACTATCACTGCTTTACTCGCACTGATCGGTAAATTAACTAGTGACTGATTGTGCCGGTGCCACTACTGCCCATTGCTATACTCCTCACTGTGCCCCAATCTCGTCCTGTTTCGCTTTTGTTTTTTGTTGCCATTTTGTTGTTGTTGTGCCTCCTGGCCCGTCTCTCCACCCCGCTCCCGCCTCCCAGCTGCTCCTCCCTCCCACTGGTAGTTCAGGACCGTCCCATCTGGTGAAGCGCTGTGACCATCCTGACTCGTTCAGAAGCGGTCGCTCCCCCATGCTCCCTGGCCACTTGAGTATCATAGCGCTACATTGCTCACTGCTGCAATTGCATTGCTCGCATTGCATTTAGAAATTGTTGTGCTTGTTTATTATCGTAGCGCTGCCTTGCCCATCATTGTACTGCTCGCATTGCATTTGGAAATTGTTGTACTTGTTTATTATCGTAGCGCTGCTTTGCCCATCATTATACTGCTCGCATTGCATTTGGAAATTGTTGTGCTTGTTTATTATTGTAGCGCTGCCTTGCCCATCATTGTACTGCTCGCATTGCATTAATAGTTTCTCTGTGCCTGACTATCATTGTAGCGCTCTATTGGACAATTACTATCACTGCTTTACTCGCACTGATCGGTAAATTAACTAGTGACTGATTGTGCCGGTGCCACTACTGCCCATAGCTATACTCCTCACTGTGCCCCAATCTCGTCCTGTTTCGCTTTTGTTTTTTGCTGCCATTTTGTTGTTGTTGTGCCTCCTGGCCCGTCTCTCCGCCCCGCTCCCGCCTCCCAGCTGCTCCTCCCTCCCACTGGTAGTTCAGGACCATCCCGTCTGGTGAAGCGCTGTGACCGTCCTGACTCGTTCAGAAGCGGTCGCTCCCCCATGCTCCCTGGCCACTTGAGTATCATAGCGCTACATTGCTCACTGCTGCAATTGCATTGCTCGCATTGCATTTAGAAACTGTTGTGCTTGTTTATTATCATAGAGCTGCCTTTCCCATCATTGTACTGCTCGCATTGCATTTGGAAATTGTTGTGCTTGTTTATTATCGTAGCGCTGCTTTGCCCATCATTATACTGCTCGCATTGCATTAATAGTTTCTCTGTGCCTGACTATCATTGTAGCGCTCTATTGGACAATTACTATCACTGCTTTACTCGCACTGATCGGTAAATTAACTAGTGACTGATTGTGCCTGTGCCACTACTGCCCATAGCTATACTCCTTACTGTGCCCCAATCTCCTTTGTTTTTTGCTGCCATTTTGTTGTTGTTGTGCCTCCTGGCCCGTCTCTCCACCCCGCTCCCGCCTCCCAGCTGCTCCTCCCTCCCACTGGTAGTTCAGGACCGTCCCGTCTGGTGAAGCGCTGTGACCGTCCTGACTCGTTCAGAAGCGGTCGCTCCCCCATGCTCCCTGGCCACTTGAGTATCATAGCGCTACATTGCTCACTGCTGCAATTGCATTGCTCGCATTGCATTTAGAAACTGTTGTGCTTGTTTATTATCATAGAGCTGCCTTGCCCATCATTGTACTGCTCGCATTGCATTTGGAAATTGTTGTGCTTGTTTATTATCGTAGCGCTGCTTTGCCCATCATTATACTGCTCGCATTGCATTTGGAAATTGTTGTGCTTGTTTATTATCGTAGCGCTGCCTTGCCCATCGTTGTACTGCTCGCATTGCATTTAATAGTTTCTCTGTGCCTGACTATCATCGTAGTGCTCTATTGCCCATTACTATCACTGCTTTACTCGCACTGATCGGTAAATTAACTAGTGACTGATTGTGCCGGTGCCACTACTGCCCATTGCTATACTCCTCACTGTGCCCCAATCTCGTCCTGTTTCGCTTTTGTTTTTTGTTGCCATTTTGTTGTTGTTGTGCCTCCTGGCCCGTCTCTCCACCCCGCTCCCGCCTCCCAGCTGCTCCTCCCTCCCACTGGTAGTTCAGGACCATCCCATCTGGTGAAGCGCTGTGACCATCCTGACTCGTTCAGAAGCGGTCGCTCCCCCATGCTCCCTGGCCACTTGAGTATCATAGCGCTACATTGCTCACTGCTGCAATTGCATTGCTCGCATTGCATTTAGAAATTGTTGTGCTTGTTTATTATCGTAGCGCTGCCTTGCCCATCATTGTACTGCTCGCATTGCATTTGGAAATTGTTGTACTTGTTTATTATCGTAGCGCTGCTTTGCCCATCATTATACTGCTCGCATTGCATTTGGAAATTGTTGTGCTTGTTTATTATTGTAGCGCTGCCTTGCCCATCATTGTACTGCTCGCATTGCATTAATAGTTTCTCTGTGCCTGACTATCATTGTAGCGCTCTATTGGACAATTACTATCACTGCTTTACTCGCACTGATCGGTAAATTAACTAGTGACTGATTGTGCCGGTGCCACTACTGCCCATAGCTATACTCCTCACTGTGCCCCAATCTCGTCCTGTTTCGCTTTTGTTTTTTGCTGCCATTTTGTTGTTGTTGTGCCTCCTGGCCCGTCTCTCCGCCCGCTCCCGCCCCCCAGCTGCTCCTCCCTCCCACTGGTAGTTCCGGACCGTCCCGTCTGGTGAAGCGCTGTGACCGTCCTGACTCGTTCAGAAGCGGTCGCTCCCCCATGCTCCCTGGCCACTTGAGTATCATAGCGCTACATTGCTCACTGCTGCAATTGCATTGCTCGCATTGCATTTAGAAATTGTTGTGCTTGTTTATTATCGTAGCGCTGCCTTGCCCATCATTGTACTGCTCGCATTGCATTTGGAAATTGTTGTGCTTGTTTATTATCGTAGCGCTGCTTTGCCCATCATTATACTGCTCGCATTGCATTTGGAAATTGTTGTGCTTGTTTATTATCGTAGCGCTGCCTTGCCCATCGTTGTACTGCTCGCATTGCATTTAATAGTTTCTCTGTGCCTGACTATCATCGTAGTGCTCTATTGCCCATTACTATCACTGCTTTACTCGCACTGATCGGTAAATTAACTAGTGACTGATTGTGCCGGTGCCACTACTGCCCATAGCTATACTCCTCACTGTGCCCCAATCTCGTCCTGTTTCGCTTTTGTTTTTTGCTGCCATTTTGTTGTTGTTGTGCCTCCTGGCCCGTCTCTCCATCCCGCTCCCGCCACCCAGCTGCTCCTCCCTCGCTCCGCCCCCCTCCACTATCCACTTATGTCAGAGCAACATATGCACAGCGGACGCGCCCTATGTGCACCGAAGGCGCTAAAGATAAGCCCATCTACGCCCGTCCACGCCTGGACCGCGCCCAGCGCCAGACCCCCTGGTCCCCACGAAATCCACTCCACCCGCTTAACATACGACGCCGCAACCCTCTCTGCACTTAACCCCGGCCGACTCCCAAACTGCTACCAAGCCGCCCCAGGACACACCCATGGACCCTTCACCTGCCACTCCTGCAAGTTCGACTGCATCAGGACCCACACCAAATACACAAACTCCAAACAGAGCTCCGACACTAACCACCTGAAGTGCATCCTGCTCAACACCCGCTCGTTCCTCAGACACGCCATTGAACTTTGGAACCTACTCGACACCACATCACCGGACGTCGCCTTTCTTACAGAAACCTGTATAAACGCCTCAGCAGCACCCGACATCGCCATAGCCATCCCGGACGGCTACAAGATCATCCGAAAGGACCGCATCAACCAAACAGGAGGTGGCATCGCCATCGTCCATAAGAACACCATCCGCATCACGACCAGTTCCGACGATAACCTCGCAGCCGCCAAACACCTTCACTTCCAGATCCACACCAACCCCAAGACCACACTCAGAGGCACCCTCATCTACAGGCCACCAGGACCCCGCACACAATTCAGCGAAGACATCACTGACTTCATCAGCCCACACGCCCTCCCCTCCGAGGACTACATTCTACTGTGAGACCTCAACTTCCACCTCGAAAAGAACAACAACGGCAACACCACCAACCTTCTGGACAATCTCGCCAATCTCAGACTCAAACAACTTGTTGACACCCCCACCCACTGTGCCGGGCACACGCTCGACCCAATCTTCACCTCCAGCAAGCACATCTCCTTCAATCACACCACAGCTCTCCATTGGACGGACCACAGCTGCGTTCACTTCAACTACAAAAAGACTACGACCTACAACCAATTCCCCGCAGAAACTGGAACAAAATTACCACCGACCAGCTCTTCACAGCGCTCCACCAAAACCCTCCTGCCAAATCATCAGACCCAAAGCAAGCAGCCACCAACCTCACACAATGGATCACCCACAGCGCTGACGAATTAGCACCCCTGAAAAACCATCAAATCAAGCAAGGTAACAAAAAAGCCCCCTGGTTCAATGATGACCTTAAGAAATCCAAGAAGATCTGTCGCACCCTCGAGAAAGCCTGGCGAAAAAACCCAACCACTGACAACCTAGCCACCTTCAAGAATGCCACCCGCAAACACCACCAGCTGATCCGATCCACCAAGAAATCAGCATTTAAGGATCGACTCGACAACAACGCCCACAACAGCAAGGAACTATTCAACATCGTCAAAGAGTTTACCAACCCCACCGCCGGCACCAACGACATCACTCCCTCCCCAAGACCTCTGCGACTCTCTAGCCTCGTTCTTCCACAACAAAATCGCTGACATACATAACAGCTTTGGAGACCAGTCCACCCCACCCACCTCCAAACTTAAACCCCCCTCCAACAACCTTTGCGCCTGTAACCCAATCACCACTGAAGACACCATCCACCTGATGAACTCCATCCACTCAGGATCGCCAAACCGACCCATGTCCCCACCACATTTTCAACAAAGCAGACTCCATTATCGCACCCCATCTCAGAGACGTCATCAACTGCTCCATCAGCTCCGCTACCTTCCCGGAAAGCTGGAAACATGCTGAACTCAGCGCCCTCCTGAAGAAACCCACAGCAGACCCCAGTGAACTCAAAAACTACCGCACCAATTTGCTCCTCCCATTCCATGCCAAAGTCATTGAGAAAGCCGTCAACAGTCAGCTCGCCGCCTTACTCGAATCCAACAAATCCCTCGACCCTTCACAGTTCGGCTTCCGAGCCAAACACAGCACCGAGACTGCCCTCATCGCAGCAACAGACGACATTCGAACTCTACTGGACAACGGAGAAACAGCTGCCCTCATCCTGCTTGACCTCTCCGCAGACTTCGACACAGTCTGTCATAGCACCCTTATACAACACCTCAGCAACGTCGGAATACAAGGAATAGCACTTGCACTGGATCATCTCGTTCCTCGCCAGAAAAACCCAGAGAGTGCGCCTCCCCCCTTTCAGATCAGAGGCCACCGAAGTCATCTGCGGCGTACCGCAAGGATCCTCACTCATGAGTCCCCTCACATCCATCGCGCGCCAACACAACCTCAACATCATCTCCTACGCAGACGACAGCCAGCTGATCCTCTCCCTCACCACAGACTCAAACACCGCCAAAACCAACCTACACGAAGGGATGAAAGAAGTAGCCGAGTGGATGAAGAACAGCCGTTTAAAACTGAACTCGGACAAAACGGAAGTCCTCATCTTAGGATTATCCCCCTCCACCTGGGACGACTCATGGTGGCCACCCGCACTGGGAATCGCACCCAGTCCAACGGACCACGCACGTGACCTGGGCTTTATCCTGGACTCCTCCCTCTCGATGACCAGGCAAGTCAACGCCGTCTCATCATCATGCTTCAACATCCTACGTATGCTCAAAAAAATCTTCAGTTGGATCCCCACCGAAACAAGAAAGACGGTCACCCATGCACTGGTCACACGCCGACTGGTCTACGGAAACACCCTTTACGCCAGAACCACAGCCAAACTACAGAAAAAACTCCAACGCATCCAAAACGCCTCAGCCAGGCTCATCCTAGACATCCCCCGCCAAGCTCACATTTCCGGTCACCTGAAAGACCTCCACTGGCTCCCGGTCAACAAGAGAATAACGTTCCGTCTCCTCACCCACGCACACAAAGCCCTCTACGACCTAGGACCCGAATACCTCAACACGCGCCTGTCCTTTTACACCCCCCCCCGCCAACTAAAATCGTCCAATCTAGACCTCGCCGCAATTCCACGCATCCAAAGATCCACCATGGGGGGAAGATCCTTCTCCTACTTAGCGGCCAGGACCTGGAATTCTCTCCCCACCCACGTCCGCCTTACACAGAACCACCTCTCCTTCAGAAAACAACTAAAAACTTGGATATTCGATAATTAATGTACCCCTCCTCCCTCAAGTGCCTTGAAACCCTCTGGGTGAGTAGTGTACTATACAAATTTTAAACTTACTTACTTACTTCGGTGAAGCAAAATGCCAACATTTTAGAAGAATAAAGAGCGAGATTTGTTTAAAATATTCGGAAGAATGAATATCCCCCATTGACTTCTGTTGAAAGCAGAGGCCGCAGGCAGCTGAAATCAGTGCTTAATTTGTCAAATAATATGTGCCGGGGCTCAAAGTTTTTCTCAAAAGCTCGTTAACAGTGCTGCCGAATGCAGGGTTGACAGTTGTGTCCGCTACCACCAAACACTCCCTGTGCCTTTATTTTACTTTCGCAGGTTCTTTTTTATCCCTGCTTTCTGCTCTTGTCTCTATTTTCCAGTCCTCTTTCTTTACACATATTCTGCCTTTCTCTCTTGTACTGTTTTAGTCCCCAAAAACGAGTGCTGGTGGCCACCACTTGCAACCACCTTGTCAAATTAAGCACCGGAAATGGGAGGCCTGATGATAGTATGGGGCTTGACTTTGCCTCCTGCTTTGTTTTATTTTCAAAAGTAAGCAGCCGTCCATATAACTACAATCAGCAATTATGCAAGGAAAGCATCCACTTATTGAAAATTTGTGACTAGAGCTAAGCTCGACATTACTTGGAGATAGTGCTAATTAAATCATGACTAAGTGATGTTTTTGGTTATGGCTGTTAGCGGCACTATTATGGAGTCAAGATCCCTGTATTGAAGTAAAATAAGAATTAGAAATATGAATGTGCATGCATCAGGAGAGTTGGAGTGAGCTCTCTAGGTCTCATACGGAATGGAAGTGACGTTACTAAATAAAAGAAGGTATAGTGCTACAGGAGCCTGTAGATAGGGATAAAAACAGAATTAGAGTGATGTGATTGCTTCTTGTCACCAGCACACTACTTTTCAGCGCATGGGATTTGCGTTGACATGTGCTATCAATTGGGAACACAGAAAAGGCTAATTATGCAGCAAACAATGAGAGCAGGGTCGACCCGTGCCTGAGGTTTTACCAATGCCAATGGTTATGACAGTGTGAGCCGGTGCAAGGAGTAAATAAAAGAAAGCCTTGAGATGGATGTTGTTTCTATAATCCGCCCTCTGCATTTAGAACTGCAGTTGCTGGTGCTTGTACTGGGACATGGTAACAAGAGAAGAAAATGAACGAGAATTCATGAAGTACATAATATAGATCAGCAACTACACAAGCCTTCCCGTATCCCAGCTTGCTAATATTCACTTCACATGCAGGTTTTTATATACATGGGTCTCTCCTACTTCCCATCTCCAAGCCTGTCCTCAGGGAGCAGGAAAGGCCTCCCATCAAACCTTTTGGTATTAGGGGTAGGTTTAGAGAAGGGCATAGGAGGAGTGCCACTGTGTGAGAGGAGTTGAAAGACGACAATATTCTGTGACAGAGGAGTGTGTGAGGGTGAGTGAAGGTGGAAGCCAGAGAAAGAGCACTTCCCTTCCAGGGAGCTCAGATAGGCAATTGAAATATTACTGCTGCATTGCGCACAGATAGACCTTGCTACTGGCCTACCGCACAAAGTGGGAAGGGAGAATGCACTGCTCAAGGTGTGGGGGGTTGGGGGGGCTGATGTCCTAAGCCTGCCCGAACGTCGAATATTGTTGCTGGCACATATAGAGTGCGAGACTTCATTGCAGCATTTACTTGCATCTTGCACACACTGAAGAGAGTCAGCAATAATATTCTATACGAAGAGCCTAGCATATTTCACACTGACACTGTATACTGTGTTATTTGTAGCCGTGTACAGTACACTTTGCTGTATGGATTAATACTGAGAATCACTCAAAGGCCTCAGTCTGCAAAACTAAATTGTCCCCCCCCAAAAAAAAAGTGTCATCTATTAACAGTAAAACTTTTAAATTGAATATGCTTTAATTGTGGTGGTCCCCAAAGTGGTGCACTTGAGTAAGTTTTCACTAATTCTTAACTCCTGTAATCTCTACCGAATGTGAAGTGGTGAACATATAGGGCGATATGAGTTGGTGAGCCTGCTAGTGACACAGAGAGCAAGCTAAGCAGAGAAGATAGACGAGGAAGAGACTTGCTGGGAAAAGCAGAGAATGAAGTCTGATAATGAAAACATTCATGGAAAACCATAGGGGAAAGGAAAGGTGGAAAGAAACAAGTAGGGGGACACAACCTGTTTACGTGAAAAGAAGTGGGAAAGAAACAGGAAGGAACAGGCAAGGAGGATGGCAGAAAAATACAAGCTAGTAAGAAGCAGGTGATGGAGTGAAGAAAAGAGAATGGTTTGGAGATAAAATACGAGGAAAGGCAGAGAGAAATATGAGAGAAGCAGCAAAGAAAAGGGATAAGGATAATTATGCACCAGACGTTTTATTCCCCCCACTTACTTACTTGATGTTTAAGGAGTTCGGCTTCAGAGGCAGTCCAGGCTCGTGCAAGCCCCGGTTCAGCGAAAGGGCAGAGCTGTAAAGGAGGGGTCGGGTTTCTCTGAGCAGGCACAGAGACTAATTTACAGGAGAGGCTGGTGGGGCGGGGTCAACTTTTCAGAGGCTGGCTGGCGAGCAGATATATAGCAAGTCAAGAAGTCCCCCAGGTGGCGTCCATCAGTCTGATTGACACCAACGAATCATTGTCACAGGTCACAGTGGGGGCAGGCAGCGTTGTGAGGTGGGAATCACGGGCTCACAGTAGCCGGCGCAGGGCCATCAGAGTAGCCATTTTCGCACCATGCTACACCGATGGCCCTTTCAGTCTCACTTTGCAGGCCCATTATACACAGCGGGGAAGGGGAGGAGGTCAGGCGCAGTGCAGAGGCCTTCTGAATATTCACGTTGCACCACTCATGCGGGGGAATAAAAAGGTGTACTTTTAAAGAATGGCAATTTTACAGTCCCCGGTACGCTCTTTCAAAAGTAAGAAGTAGGGGAACGGACTAACATAATTTTTTAAGAAGTAGGGGCACGCCGTGCCCTTCCGTCCCCGCCCACTTTTAACGTTGATTATCATGTGCTCCTAGGGAATCCTTTCAGGAGAAAATGGAAGTAAAACATAAAGCGTAACCTACACTTTTCCAATACCACCCCAAATCTGGTGCCAGCACCAGATCAATGGTTTGCAACAGCAATTGCCTTTTAAAATTGTGTCTGCAAAAAGTGTGCAGATCCTAGTTTGAGGACTCGCTGTGATTTAATGGTCAAAATATCTCGCTAACCCAACTTAACCCTTCAACTCCCAGCTGACACATTTTTGTTATGATAATTTCTCAAAAACTTTTGAAACAAAGGAACTTCTTGGTGTAAAGATATAGTTATTTTGGCTTTAGCAGAGTGAACGGTTTCACATTCATAAATACATATATATATATTCACTGAAAAAACCATAGGTTATAGACCATATATAGTTAGGGATTAGCATTTACAAAACCTTATTTTACTCGCATAAAACCATTGAAATTCGCATATATAGTTAGTTGCGCTAACTATATATCGCGCACCCGCAATCCACTGCTGATGATGTCACATATTACATCATTCATGACATGGTCAGTGACATCACTGATGACATCATCCAGTGGCTGTCTGTTTCTGTAAAGTTAAAATATGTCTTACATATTGAAGAATGAGTGGATGTATAAGTGTCTGGATGAAGGATTTAGTAGGTGCATGACTGACTGTATGAGAGAGTGATTAAATGTGTCTCACTGAGTGCATGGGTTAGTGACTAAACTATCTTAATTTGTGCATCATTATATCTGTTGTTCTACAAACTGCTGCATGTGTTGATCAGTAGCTATATGAGTAACTGTATGGGTTATTGATTGGTTGTGCAAGTATTTGTATGGGAGAGTGAGTGTGTGTGTGGGGGTGGCTGGGAGGTGTGTGACTCTGTGCATACATGTGCGAACAGTTGATTCACTAGATCTATGGGTTCAAAACTGCATGTGGAAACAGCTGTATTGGTGGTTGACTGTGTACGAGTGTATTGGTGAGTGAATGGATATCTCAGTGCTACATGTCAAAGTAAGTACATATGTAAAACACAGTACATGTGAGAGTTCACATATATAAATTACTGTGCATAAGAGCCAGTGAATGTGTGAGTGGCTGTATGGATCATTGTGAACTTGTATCAGGGATTGTATAAAAGAGTAAATATGTGTTAGTATATGTTCGAATAAGTAAGGTGTGTATAACTGTATAGTTGAGGAAATGGAGGTGTGATTGATTCTTTGCATGACTGACTAGGTGTGTGAGTAACTCCATGGATGAGTGACAGTCTGTGAGTGTCTGTTTACACTGAGTGTATCTAAGGTTATATCAGAGTCTGAAGAGGTTCATCGTATAATCACATGAATGATGTCATCAGTGATGTGATCAGTAATGTCAAATGAGATGTCATCAGTGATGTCATCAGTGATGTCATTTGAGATGTCATCATTGATGTCATCAGTGATGTCACTGACCATGTCATGAATGATGTAATATGTGACATCATCAGCAGTGGATTGCCGGTGCGCGATATATAGTTAGCGCAACTAACTATATATGCGAATTTCAATGGTTTTATGCGAGTAAAATAAGGTTTTGTAAATGCTAATCCCTAACTATATATGGTCTATAACCTATGGTTTGTTCAGTGAATTTCAATGGTTTTTTAATACCAAATATCAAATGCTGTCAAATGTCAAGTACATGATAGGTAAAAAAAAATTCGTGTTTATGCACGCTGATGTGCTTTGAACGCTGCCCCCCTCCTCCCCCCCCTCTTTTCTCTTAGCAGTACTCTCTCTTTGCAGATAGTGAAGGGTAGTTAACGCAGGCCTTTGCCCCCGTTGTAATCCGTCGTGCCTGCTTCTCTCTCTATTTGATTGATTGCTATCCACGCATTTACTGTTTTAGAATTGGTTCTCTTTGGTTCATTCTGTATTTACAAACAAGCACAGAGTCGCAATACTCTGTTTAGTCTTTGCAGATAGTGAAAAATCGTTTAAAAAAACAAAAGGAATCGAGCAAAATCAGTAGGCCACTAATGGGATCTGTTTTTGACCTCGCTAAAATAGAAACATTAAGAACAACCCCTCATGAGAAATACGAAACTAGTAAGATGAACTTAGCTCCACACCATGATGGCTGCAAGACAGCTCGACTCCGCCGCCCACCCCACCCCACCCAAAATAACGACAAACCCTATGCAAATATTATAAATATATACAACACACCAGCAAAGTAACAGGGTAAAACGTTTTATTAAATAACTATAAACATGGCAGCCTGCTGCAACATCGATCCAAATGCCTTTTGGTGACTCTTCCATTGTGAACATTGTCCCACAATCCGTTTGACCTGAAACGATTACACAAATAAAACATTTGTGAGTTTTAAATTTCCGGAGAAGTATAATTCACCAATAGTTTTCTCTGTAGATCTTTTTCCATTAACAATCCCAGTTCCATCACCCGCCCAGGATATCACTACTGTTAGTTGTCATTGTTGCTTCTGTTTTAATAAAAAATGTTTTAAGGTGTTTACTGTTTTTGTTGCGATGTATATATTTATAAGTTATTAAAGTGTTATAATCCTACTAATTTTTTTATCGATTATTGCTGTTTGAGATATTCCCTGTCTACAAACAGAGAAGAATAGAAATATTCTGTCTCCCTTTGCAGATAGTGAAGGATAGGTAATGCAGACTTTTGTCCCCCGTTGTAATCCGTCATGCCTGATTGATTGATTGGCTGGACATTTATTGTTCAAGGAATAGTTCTTTCGAGGTACTCTCTGTTTGCAAATAACGTGGAATAGAAATATTCTGTCTAGTCTTTGCAAGTAGTGAAGTTTGGGTAATGCGGACCTTTGTCCCCCGTTGTAATCTGTCATGCCCATCTACTCCCCACTGATTGAGAAACTAGTTCCACCCGGACCATTTATTAGAGGTACATCATCTGACTCAACCGGAGAGAACCCCTAATAAAGAAGACATATGTAAAATACGAAGTAATCCCTGTATCCTGTTAAACAGAAACTTTAGCATGAAACACACTTGAAAAGGAAGGGAAAGAAATCGAACAAAATCAGTAGGCCTCTGATGAGTTTTTGACTTCGCTAGAAATAAGAAACATGAAAGTGGTGAAAGAAGCCAAGCTTGACGTTACGGCAGCCACAAGGTAGCTAGGCTCCGCCACCCCCCCACTGCTCCAAGCATGTCTGTCCCACCGCCCGCCACGCCCAATAACGGTAACATGAAATAGATACAAATCAGCAGATACCTACCCCCATTCCGGAAACTCCAGAAGTGCAACAGGTTCGCGGCTACGCCCATCCGGAAGACGAGGCCTTCGGCACGTGTAGGGCGGGTCCTGCTGGCAGCCGTCGGCCGGGGAGGTCGTCGCGTAAGGTGGGCCAGAAGAGGAGCCGAGGCCGACGGGATCCCTCTTCTTTGTTCAATAATGGCTACGACAACGGGGGGGGGGGATGTCTTGCACATGCCACCGACCCCCCCCCCTCCCCTCGTATCTCCTGGTCTGGCCCCGGCATGATATGAGCTCCTCGTTCGGGCCTGAAGCGGCGCCCTGCAGGCCACGGGGGGATGTCTTGCCTCTGCCTCCGACCCCCCCCCTCTTATCGCCTGGTCCGGACATCACGGATATCAACGCCAGGTGACGGCGTGGGGTGCGCTGGGAGGGAGAGGCGGCGCGAACGAGCCTCTCCCACACCCCAGGTGGGGGCCCCTCAGCTGCACCCCCAACGCTCCACTCACCCAACAAAAGGGTTCCTCCACTCTTGCGATACAGTGACGCTCCACTCGCCCAACAAAAGGGTTCCTCCACTCTTGCGATGCAGCGACGCTCCATCACCCAACAAAAGGGTTCCTCCACTCTTGCGATGCAGCGACGCTCCACTCACCCAACAAAAGGGTTCCTCCACTCTTGCGATGCAGCGACGCTGCACTCACCCGACAAAAGGTCTCGTCCACTATTGCGAGGCAATGATGCTCCGCTCACCCAGCGGGGGTCTCGTCCACTGTTGCGGTGCAACGGCGCTTCTGAGTTCAACTAGAAAATGAGTCCTGCATCCAGAAACGTTCTCCTCTACTTTGAAGATTCTATAAGAGCCACGGGGGCCCCCGACCCCCGATGGGGAATGACTGCCATGATCACCCACGGAACGACCACGACGTAGCCGCGGGACGTCGGCGCGCTCATGCCGGCGCCGGCCTCAGTCTTGAAATCACCAAAATCCTGCAAGACTACCAACTTGATCAGTTCCAGTGGGAAACCAGTATGACCCGGTAGGAGAGATTTTTGCCTCCCACCCCTCTTTGACTGATGGTTCATGTCACCAGTCCCCTCTACTACCCTTCAACGAAAACTTTTGGACTGCCGAAAGAGGTCCCGGTCCAACCACGAGTTGGTGGAGACATTTTGACTATACTTGGACCTTCCTGACCTCACCCAAAATGGCGCCGGTACAAATGAAACTATTGTGCCCCGATTGCTCAGCCTTGATATCATGAGATATGTATGCAGTTTTTAGCACATGAATTGATATGGGATAAGACTGATTATATGTTCGGACAATGAATTGATCCGGGATGGGTATTGATTATACGTTCGAACAATAAATTGACATGGGACTTGTACTGATTACACATTCGGACAATGAATTGATATTAAGTTCTAATGCATCATTGATTACTGTATTTATTGAAGGTTAGAATTGTCGACACTTTTGGTACTTGCTCACAATGAATTATCGATATGATTTTGTTGCACTTGTCGCACTTTTTACTGATTATATATTCGGACAATGAATTGATCTGGGATGGGTATTGATTATACGGTCGAACAATGAATTGACATGGGACAGGTACTGATTACACGTTCGGAAAATGAATTGATATTAAGTTCTAATGCATCATTGATTACTGTATTTATTGAAGTAATACTGATCTCTCCGCATGAAATTAATTTTCCACCTGCTACACAAGTCAATCTCATCTGCCCAAAGTTCTTTTGCAGATTTGGGACCGTTTCCCTTGCCTCTGACTCACTTATTGCTAAGTCATTGGTGGATGTTTTTGCCGGTCGGGGGTTATCCCCCAAATCTCGAAGTTGTGCTTTAGAATAATTAAGAGGGTGCCACCTCTCCATGTGCCGATGCATGGTATGATTACCATAGCTATATTTTTTTCGGTCCCTCTCGAGAGTTTTTTTTTTGCAGATGAGGCAGGTAACGAACCTGGCTTTAACTTTCTTTTCATGAGAAGGAAAAGAAAAAAATTGCCAGATAAAATTCACTTTCACATGGGACGTTCTTGGCATTTCTTTTAGTTTTTTAATGTACATGTTCAGAAAACGATTACACAAATGAAACATGATGGTTATAGTTCTGGTTAATTTCCATTCAGAATGTCCTACACAGCACCACTCTAGGTAAATATGCTGCCTTGGGACTATTCGCACAACAGACCGCTACTGACCATTGTTGCTTCTGTTTTAATAAAAAATGTTTTAAGGTGTTTACTGTTCTTGTTGCGATGTATATATTTATAAGTTATTAAAGTGTTATTTTCCTTCTACTTTGTTGGAGTGCTATATATTTTTAATGTGACACATAATTGTGAAGACTTTGATGTACAAAAAGGCATCCCTGGAATCTTCCGCTTCAGGCTCGGTCCCACACACCCTCACAGTGAGAATCCCCTCTCCAATCACAATACAGGATGGGTATCAGATTGCAGGAACGCGTGTAGTGTGACGGATCTCATCCGGTGGGGGCCTTGATCTACTGTAACTTCTTTGAAGAGGGGTGATTCTTTACAGTTGAGGCCATAAACTACATCTGCAGGGCTAGGTGATAGCCTGGGACGGGCCTGGACAATCGGACACAGAGGAAGAGGAGTGTCAGAGGGTGCGGTAGTGAATAGGGTGAAAGGGTGGTGTCGGGCGGGCACAGGGTGTGATTCTCAGGGAAGAGCAGCGCACATGGGAGGAGGTTTCTGGCCCATGCATGAGAGAGAGAGCGGGTGTGACCAGTGCGTGGGGGAGATGCTTGCGAGGGTGGAGAGCCATGCTGAGGATCGGCGGCGTGCAGAGAGTGGGTCTGGTCAAGGCATCTAAAATGGCTACCGTGCTCAACAAAAGTGTGGCATTGCAAAAAAGACAAGATGGCGCAGACAATGTTTATCAATAAGGATTAATTTATAACAATTATTTTTAACAAAATATTTACTCGCAGTGACAAAATGGCGGTCAACAGTTCCTGATTTCCATCGAATCGAACGTTAACAGACGTCACGCAGCAAAAAAAAAAACGCTCACGCACAGCCGCTGGAAGACATGTATCAACATATATGAGCCTCCTCAGCCACCCTCAGAAAACAAAAGGGGTCAGGATACGTCTCCCGTACCCCCTTATACCTAGTAATTTAATTAAATCGAAACACAAAATGGCAAATTCACGTTTCGCTACCAGTTTGCGACCCGGTTCGCGAACCGACAAGCGCTTCTACCGCGAAAAATCTAATTTTTATTATTTGCCCCACGCAACCCTTTAATAACCCCAACATCATTCCTAGGGGGTCAAGAGGGGTCTACCTTGCCCCCTTTCATTAAATTCCCCCTTCGTTTTTCTCCTCCTCTTGTCTCTCGACACCGAAGAGCCAATCAGCTTTGCTTCGCAAAGCTCCGTTTCGCGAAAAGTACGCGATCTGGAGCGCTATCCAGGACGCTGTCACAGATGTATCTGTTTTTTAAAACGTTAATTTCTTAAAATCCACTGGAGCACATATATTGAGACCCAGCACAGGCACATCGGGCTAACAGTCCCTACAATTTTGCCAAGTTTCGTGGAAATTACAGGTTATAAGGGGGTACGGGAGACGTATCCTGACCCCTTATGTTTTCTGAGGGTGGCTGAGGAGGCTTATATATGTTGATACATGTCTTCCAGCGGCTGTGCGTGAGCGTTTTTTTTTTTGCTGCGTGACGTCTGTTAACGTTCGATTCGATGGAAATCAGGAACTGTTGACTGCCATTTTGTCACTGCGAGTAAATATTTTGTTAAAAATAATTGTTATAAATTAATCCTTATTGATAAACATTGTCTGGGCCATCTTGCCTTTTTTGCAATGCCACACTTTTGTTGAGCACGGCAGCCATTTTAGATGCCTTGACCAGACCCACTCTCTGCACGCCGCCGATCCTCAGCATGGCTCCCCACCCTCGCAAGCATCTCCCCCACCCACTGGTCACCCCCGCTCTCTCTCTCATGCATGGGCCAGAAACCTCCTCCCATCTGCGCTGTTCTTCTCTGAGAATCACACCCTGTGCCCGCCCGACACCTCCCTTTCACCCTATTCACTACCGCACCCTCTGACACTCCTCTTCCTCTGTGTCCGATTGTCCAGGCCGGTCCCAGGCTATCACCTAGCCCTGCAGATGTAGTTTATGGCCCCAGCTGTAAAGAATCACCCCTCTTCAAAGGAGTTACAGTAGATCAAGGCCCCCACCCGATGAGATCCGTCACACCACACGCGTTCCTACTATCTGATAACCATCCTGTATTGTGCTTGGGGAGGGGATTCTCACTGTGAGGGTGTGTGGGTCCGAGCCTGAAGCGGAAGATTCCAGGGATGCCTCTTTGTACATCAAAGTTTTTACAATTATGTGTCACATTAAAAATATATAGCACTCCAACAAAGTAGTAGGATTATAAAACTTTAATAACTTATAAATATATACAACGCAACAAAAACAGTAAATACATTTAAACATTTTTTTGAAAAAAGAAGCAACAATGGTCAGTAGCTGTGTTTTGTGCGAATAGTCCCAAGGCAGCACAACATGCTGAGTTCTGGACGGCACCCAGGTGATGTTACCTTGGTGCCGCACTGGTTTTTGGTATCCTACAATGCAGCTCCGAAAAATGGCGTGGGGCGTCCCGGGGGGTGCGGGGGGAGGCCTCGTCAGTAGCGGTCTGTTGTGCGAATAGTCCCAAGGCAGCAGAACGCGCTGAGATGTAGATGGCACCCAGGTGATGTCCAGTAAGTTGCCGCACTGGTTTTGGTATCCTACAATGCTGCTCCGAAAAACGGCGTGTGGCGCCCGGGGGGGGGGGGGGGGGGGATTGGGGGAGGCGGCGTGAACGGGCCTCCCCAGGTGGAGGCTCGTCTGCTGTAGTGGGGCGCCCCTTTACCGTTTCAGTTGCCATTCCGCCCGCTTTTGGTACACTGTGCCAAAATCGGCCATTCAGCTGAGTTGCGCCCACTCTTGCGGTTCAGCGATAGGCGGCTGCTATAGGACTCTCAAAATGGCGGCAGGCTCTTTCCTTTTTGGGCCTGGTCCACTAAAATGGCCCTGGGACACCTTGGAACTCGGACGCTTGTCTGCTAGGTCTTGGACCCCATTCTCGAAAGCGTCCCCTGAGCCTTGAAGATTCTACAAAAGTCTTGGGGGCCCCCGACTCCTGAAGGCTTCCAGTGGGGAGCGGCTGCCATGATTGCTCGCGGAATGACCACGACTGAGCCACGAGATGGTGGTGCTTTCATGCTGACGCCAGCTTCAGTCTGAAACATCCAGAAACAAGGTGGGGCTTTCATCGTTTGGGAAAAAAAAATGTTTTATTCCAACGAAAAGTGTTATTTTTAGGTCATATGATCAAGCCTTCCATCATTAGGAAACCAAAAGTAAAATGAACCAATGAAAAGTTTTATAAACAAGTCACATGACCTGTTATGCGGCATAGGGCTATAAAAAGCGTAGAAAATCCGTTGGCACGTGAGGCGGCGTCAGTAGCGGACCGATGTGCGAATAGGCCGAAGGCAGCACAACGCGCCAAGATCCGGATGGCACCGAGGTGGTGTCCAGCAAGTTGCCGCACTGGTGTGGCCATCCTACAATGCTGCGCCGAAAGTCGGCATGGGGCGCCCCGTTGGCCTGTGAGGTTACGTCAGTCAGTGGGGGCTGTTTGAGGATCTGACTGCATTGGAAAGCAATGTGATGCTGTGCGTCGCCCCCAAGATGGAGGCTCCTCGGCTGCAGTGGGGCGCCCCTTGGTGTTTCACTCGCTATCCAGTTGAGTTGCGTCCGCACTTGCGGCTACAGTAGGCCGAAGGCAGCACAACGCGCCGAGATCTGGATGGCACCGAGGTGGTGTCCAGCAAGTTGCCGCACTGGTGTGGCCATCCTACAATGCTGCGCCGAAAGTCGGCGTGGGGTGCCCCGTTGGCCTGTGAGGTGGTGTCAGTAGCGGACCGATGTGTGAATAGGCCGGAACCAGCACAAGGCACCAAGATCCGGATGGCACCGAGGTGGTGTCATAGTTGAGAGTTCTGAGCAGCGCTTGTAACATTGTCTGAAGCTTATTTGCACCTGCTGCAGCTTCACTATTGCCCTGGTGTGGCCAAAGATTGCCCATGACATAGGCGGCCGGCTCCCGGGGTCCGGCGGAACTTTTTTCCTTTTCCTTTCTGCATCTTGTCCCACAATCCGTTTGACCTGAAGACACGACCAGGTCCCTGAATGTGTACAGGGGGACGCTATTGATGGAATCAAAATGGCGGCTTCACACAAAGCTGACTCAAGCGTTGCTGCTGATGCTATACAGACAAAAACTGGTTTTCAGTTTGTACATTCTTCAGGATTTTTCCATCCAAAATGGCGCCGGTATAAATAGGACTCGTAACTCCTTTTTGTGTACTGGTTGCACAACCTTGATATCACGAGATACGTATGCAGTTTTGAAGCACATGGCGGGCGGGGACGAGAATTGATTGAATATTTCGACATCCCTATTGATATTAAGTTCTGATGTGTTATTGATTACTGTACTATTGAAAGTTCGAATTAACGTCACCCATGGTACTTGCCCGCAAATGTATATCTAGATAATTTTATTGTAAGTGGCCCTGTCGTATTTTAATTACAAAATGTACGTCCACCGATTCGGCAACTGTTAGACACCTTAGTTCTTGCAACCTAATGGCCCGCTCGTTACGTTCCTCTACAGTGTAAATGTCTCCTCATCATATACGATTCCAGTTTGCTCCGTGGCCGGCCCACGTGGTTATAGGCCCGTATTTGTATACTGACATTTTCACAATAAAGGTTTTTAAAACAAAACATGGTAGTAGTATTTACATTGGCAAAGTTTTTTATTTTAGTCACTGTTTTCGAATCAGTAAAAGGCAAGTGAAATAAAGCAGTCCAATTACATGACGGATAAAAGGTATAATACGCAGGAACGCAGTAAAGATAAATGGTCAAGGGCTGTTGTGTTTTCTACTCCTGCAACATAAAGTGATCGATAAGAATCTGATATTCAGGCGTATCGGCGACTAAGACAGCAGGCCAAGCCTCTTTTGCTCAACGGCTCCGTCATGGGACGAAGAAACGCCCTATTTCTCGAAAAAGGAATATATTTTACTTGCAGGACAGTTGTAAATTTTCTGGGAAAGTACATTAGCCTGGAACATTATAACATATATGTTTAAGAAAAAATATTGTTCGAAAGCAATAAAAAGCGTAATTTTTAGGTCATATGACCAAGCCTTTCATCATTAGAATAACAAAAGTAAAATGAACCAATGAAAAGTTTTATTAACAAGTCACATGACCTGTTATGCTTACGTTACGCGTTGCGCGCCGCGCCCCGGATCGCTTCCGGGAAGCTGCGCTTCGCGCACTGGAGCACTTCCGGGTGCGCTAATGCGGCGTGTCATATAACGCATTACGCGACAACGTAGGTCCAGAATATAGTCAAAATGTCTTCACCAACCAGCGGTCGGAACACAACCCCTTTCAGCAGTCTAAAAATTTCTGATAAATGACAACAGAAGGGTCAGGCAACAAGAACCATCAGTCAAAGAGGGGAGGGCAAGTTCTTCTCTACCAGGTCACGTTGGGGCGCTACCGGAACTGATCGAATTGGTAGTCTACAGTGTTTCTGGATGTTTCAGACTGAAGCTGGCGTCAGCATGAGAGCACCACCATCTCGTAGCTCAGTCGTGGCCATTCCACAAGCAATCATGGCAGATATATGGTCTATAACCTATGGTTTTTTCAGTGAATTTTCAAGGTTTTGTAAATGCTAATTCCCTACCTATATATGGTCTATAACCTATGGTTTTTTCAGTGATATATATATATATAATTTCTATGGCAAAATGAAACCCCTCATTTTGTTCCTTTTCAAATTAAATGTATTAAGTGTTACCACTTTATTCCAATCAAGATGACTTCAGGTGTGCCATACTTTTGTCATAAGTAAGACTGTTAGCGTTCTAGTTGTTCTTTAGAACACTCTGGGACATTCTGTCATTGGGCTATAGTTGGGCTACATCTGGCTGATATTTGGGCTACATTTGGGCTCTTTTGTCTCTGGTGGCCATCTTGGGAGACTGCATATCAGAATTGTTTTAATGAAATATAAGAGGATTTGAGAAGTCACTCAAAATGTGCCCTAATTTTTCTTTCTTCAGCAATAATCATATTTTCTATGGCAAAATGAACACCCTCATTTTCTTCCTTTGCAAATTAAATGTTTTAAGTGTTAACACTCGTCAAAAGTTAGACTGTTAGCGCTCTAGTTGTTCTTTAGCACACTCTGGGACATTCTGTCATTGGGCTATAGTTGGGCTACACCTGGCTGATATTTGGGCTACATTTGTTTTTTTTGTCTCTTGTGGCCATCTTTGGGCTACATTGGGCTACATTGGGCTACATTTGGGCTCTAAAATATATATAGCCCAATGTAGCCCAATATATATTTTTCAAAGTTAATTTTCGGAAAAACCACTGGAGCATATATCTTGAGACATAGCAAAGGCACATCGGGGTACCAGTCCCTACAATTTTGCCAAGTTTGGTGGAAATCCATTCAACCGTTCGGGCTAAAAGTGAGTCCAACTGCCCTATGGAAAACTCAATGTTAAAAACACGTTTTGGGACCCCCCTTTTTTCTCGGCCCCCGCTTGATGAAACCCCCCCCAATCTTTCAGGGGACGCTCAGAAACAAAATGTGCCATTTTCCTGAACATACATTTCAGACAATTCCGTCCATCAACGCCAAAGTTATTCAACATAGGATTTTCAGAAATCCCTATTCAAAAAAATCCTAACTATATATATATATATATATATATATACATATATATATATACACATATATATATATATATTCCCCAACATCTTCCACAAAGAAAGAAAGTAAGCCGCACACCAACAGCGGAGTCTTTGTGTTTTTATTAAAAGTACTTTCTCTCACCCGGCAGTCCTGACATGTTTCGCTCGACCTTCGAGCTTTTTCAAAGGTGCGCCGTGAGTCCTTGTCCTTTCAGCTGATGGAAACCATGCTCTCATACTTTTTCCGTTTTGACACGCCCCCAATGGCTGCTGAGACTCCTGGTCTTTCTAGTCTGTAATGGTTCCCAGGCTGAAAGGAAATATTTACAGTTTCAATTTTTACACAAAGAGTCCGTTGTGCCACTGAGAGCCCATTTTCAAAGCTCCCTGTGGTCCATTACCAAAGTCAGCCTTTGGCGTTCACCGAACTGCCCTTGACATTTCTGCAACTCCACCTACGGTTCCCTTCGGGCAGGCATGGCGCTCTTTGCTGGAGGTGCGTCGCTTTACGGCAGAACCACACCGTTACATATTCCCCAACATCTTCCACAAAGAAAGAAAGTAAGCCGCACACCAACAGCGGAGCCTTTGTGTTTTTATTAAAAGTACTTTCTCTCACCCGGCAGTCCTGACATGTTTCGCTCGACCTTCGAGCTTTTTCAAAGGTGCGCCGTGAGTCCTTGTCCTTTCAGCTGATGGAAACCATGCTCTCATACTTTTTCCGTTTTGACACGCCCCCAATGGCTGCTGAGACTCCTGGTCTTTGTAGTCTGTAATGGTTCCCAGGCTGAAAGGAAATATTTACAGTTTCAATTTTTACACAAAGAGTCCGTTGTGCCACTGAGAGCCCATTTTCAAAGCTCCCTGTGGTCCATTACCAAAGTCAGTCTTTGGCGTTCACCGCACTGCCCTTGACATTTCTGCAACTCCACCTACGGTTCCCTTCGGGCAGGCATGGCGCTCTTTGCTGGAGGTGCGTCGCTTTACGGCAGAACCACGCCGTTACATATTCCCCAACATCTTCCACAAAGATGTTGGGGAATATGTAACGGCGTGGTTCTGCCGTAAAGCGACGCACCTCCAGCAAAGAGCGCCATGCCTGCCCGAAGGGAACCGTAGGTGGAGTTGCATATATATATATATATATATATATATATATATTCAATGAAAAAACCATAGGTTATAGTCCATATATAGTTAGGAATTTGCATTTACAAAACCTTGAAAATTCAATGAAAAAACCATTGGTTATAGAACATATATAGTTAGGAATTTGCATTTACAAAACCTTATTTTACTCGCATAAAACCATTGAAATTCCATATATAGTTAGATGCGCTAACTATATATCGCGCACCCGCAATCCACTGCTGATGATGTCACATATTACATCATTCATGACATGGTCAGTGACATCACTGATGACATCACTGATGACATCTCAAATGACATCACTGATGACATCACTGATGACAACACCCAGTGACTGTATGTTTCTGTAAAGTTAAAATATGTCTTACATATTGAAGAATGAGTGGATGTATAAGTGTCTGGATGAAGGATTTAGTAGGTGCATGACTGACTGTATGAGTGAGTGATTAAATGTGTCTCACTGAGTGCATGGGTTAGTGATTAAACTGTATTAATTTGTGCATCATTATATCTGTTGTTCTGTAAACTGCTGCATGTGTTGATCAGTAGGTATATGAGTAACTATATGGGTTATTGATTGGTTGCCCGAGTATTTGTATGGGAGACTGAGTATGTGTGTGAGTGGCTGGGAGGTGTGTGACTCTGTGCATAGATGTGTGAACAGCTGATTCACTAGATGTATGGGTTCAAAATTGCATGTGGAAACAACTGTATGGGTGGTTGACTGTGTGCATGAGTGTATTGGTGAGTGAATGGATATCTCAGTGCTACATGTCAAAGTAAGTACATATGTAAAAGACAGTACATGTGAGAGTTGACATATATAAATAACTGTGCATAAGAGCCAGTGAATGTGTGAGTGGCTGTATGGATCATTGTGAACTTGTATCAGGGATTGTATAAGAGAGAAAATATGTGTTAGTACATATTTGAATAAGTAAAGTTTGTATAACTGTATAGTTCAGGAAATGGAGGTGTGATTGATTGTTTGCATGACTGACTAGTTGTGTGAGTAACTCCATGGATGAGTGACAGTCTGTGAGTGTCTGTTTACACTGATTGTATCTAAGGTTATATTAGAGTCTGAAGAGGTTCATTGTATTATCACATGAATGATATCATGAGTGATGTCACCAGTGATGTCAAATGAGATGTCATCAGTGATGTCATCAGTGATGTCATCAGTGATGTCATTTGAGATGTCATCAGTGATGTCATCAGTGATGTCACTGACCATGTCATGAATGATGTAATATGTGACATCATCAGCAGTGGATTGCGGGTGCGCGATATATAGTTAGCGCATCTAACTATATATGGAATTTCAATGGTTTTATGCGAGTAAAATAAGGTTTTGTAAATGCAAATTCCTAACTATATATGTTCTATAACCAATGGTTTTTTCATTGAATTTTCAAGGTTTTGTAAATGCAAATTCCTAACTATATATGGACTATAACCTATGGTTTTTTCATTGAATTTCAATGGTTTTTTGAAAGCTAATATCTGTAGCTGTAAAATCTATTCTTTTTTAAATCTTTAAATATATTTTACATGTTTTTAATACATGTTTTTAAAAAATATTTTTTTGTTCCGCTCCCAGTTCGCGAACCGGTCAGCTTTCCGTTAGCTCAATTTAAAGCCGCTCCTAGTCCGCGAACCGGTAAACGTTCTTTCAGCGTAACTGTTACGTTAGAATGACGTTTTGCGTTGTCGCGTAATTCGTCATCGGACGCGCCAAGTTAGCGGACCCGGAAGCGGACTGAAAGCGGCGCAAAGCGCGAAACGTAAACACACCAGGTCATGTGACTCGGTAATAACACTTTTCATTGGTTCATTTCACTTTTGGTTTCCTTATGATGTAATACTAGGTCATGTGATCTAAAATTAACACTTTTCATTGGTTTAGAACTTTGGCTTTTCCCAAATGATGAAAACCCCTCCTTCTGTCCTCAGTCTGACTTTCATCTTGGTGAGAGAAAGACCTTTGTACAATCCAGAGAAATGGCTTCTGTTGTTGCTTCAGGTAGTGTTCCCCCACCACCACCTCCACCTCCTCATGGAAAGAAAGGACCACCAACTCAACCAATCTTTCAAGAAGAGGAAGATGAGGAAGAGGAGGAAGTACCTGAATATTTGCCAGAGGAGCCCAGGAGGTACAACAGGAAAGAAAATTTCATTTGGCAATTTTTTAAATTTCCACCAGGGCAAAAGAAAGTGAACGCCAGGTATGTCTTTTGCCGTATCTGTGATGATCATCTTTCTAGAGGCACGGACAAAAAATATAGTTATGGGAATTTCACTATGCACAGGCACATGAGCAGGTGGCACCCAAATAACTATAGTGCTGCTCAGCTTCGGGACGAACAACAGAATTCCCCAGCAATAGCCAGAAGATCGGTCGTGCCAGAAGTTTCGGGACCTGAAGCAAGGGAGTTGATCCCAAATATTCAAATGGACATGGGGGAAGTGAAACAAGTTTGTGTGAGGTGCAATCAAATATTATGCTACCGCGAGAGTAGCATAACTCTTATAATAAGAGCCATCAAAAATCATGTATGTCCAAAACGCCCCCAAAAATAAATTCTTCTTTTTTTTGTTGCTCCTGTTGAGCCCTCTTCGATGAATCATTTTTGTTTCCCCCCTCCCCCCAAAAAATAAAAAAAAATACAAAATGTTCAGAAAAAAACAAAAAAATATAAAAAATGTTCAGAAAACTAATAAAAAAAATTTAAAACAACAAAAACAAAAAAAAAGTTCTTTTCAGAACTACCTCCCCATTATTAAAAAAAATTGGTAGAATTCTTTGAACTCTGCCAAGCTCTATTTCTATTGGTTCGCTCCCAGTTCGCACTCCGGTACGCGAACTTTGAGCGAACCAAAAAAATTTTTTTAAAAAAAGAACAGTAAGTATAAGGAAAGGAAACAGACAGTTATGTTACAAAAAAGACAGCTATAGGGAGTAAAGAAAAGATACTGTTACCCACAATTCACTTCTGATCATGTCATATATTACATAATTTTTGACATGGTCAGTGACATCATCAGCAGTGGATTGCGAGTAACAGTTTTTTTTGTTTACTTCCTATAGCTGTCTTTCTTGTAACATAAATGTCTTTTCCTATCCTTATACTTACTGTTCTTGTTTTAAAAAATTTTGGAGATCATTCAGAAACAGTAACATTAATAGAGACAGAATTAGTGAATAATAATGAAGAAGTATGAGAAGAGAGGGAGTGAGAAAAATACTGGAAGGAGTAGAAAAATTAAGTAATAGAGAAAGGAATGAGAGAAGTAGCAAACACAGGAAAGTAAAGATTAAAGAAATGAAGCAGTAGAACTAATAGATGTTAAAAATGTGATAGATTAAATGATTGATTGAGGGTGACGATAAGGTGTGTCCTCTCTAAAAGTTTGTTTAAGGTGAACCGTACTCTGGGTTGCATATCAAATTTATGCTTGTTGAAGAATACAGAGGAGATAATAGATGTGAAGACCTACCATTGTATTAAAACATGCCCACTTATTACATCATTCATAACATAGTCAGTGACATCATCAGCAGTGGAATGCGGGTTAAAAAAGTAGAAAACATTTACCTTATAATTCTTGTTAACTTTTAAAGAAAATTTTTCATATATTCAATCTGTAAAAGAGAGAACAAACATTTCCAAAAATATTAAAACATGTATTTAAAAATTAGAAAAAAGAAGGGAAAAGGTTCAAGAAGAAACAGTTTTTAAACAACTTTGACACTTACAGAAACCTCTACTTCTCTACGACCCGTACACAATCCTAAAGATATTTATTTTAAACAAACAGTATCTTCATGCTGATGAAATGAGGCCTATTTTGAAACATGATGCTTCTTTTGCATTGCTTATGTCTCACAATAGTGATGCAATAACAGCGCAAAAGAGATGTAAAACCATCATAAAATTGTGTCTAACATTTTAAATGATTGTTTCAGGATGCAAATAAGATGTGTGCTTTCAAGAGCTTTCTTAGAGGTGAGGCCTATTTCTTTTTTTTCAAAAAAAACAGTACCCAGAAGTACAGCACTGTAAGCATTAGAATTGACACTTACAGAAGACTCAGTTTTTCCATATCTACCTCACATTTCTAAATGTATATCATAAGTACAAAAAGCAGAACATTAATTATACATGTTAAATGGTTTATTTTTGCTGTTCTCAGAATGTATCAAATTTCACTTAAATCAGTGATTTGAAGGTATTCATCATGTAACAGCGGGGAAAAAAAAACACAATCAAAATGATTGTGTTTAAAAAACCCATACAACCTGAGAAATCTGAATTCAAAACTCCTTAAAATTAACTTACTTTCAATAACGTCAAAGGATCTCCTATGAACAGCATCCACTCTGTTGTGCTATAAATATTTTCAGCCCGCCACTTTCTGAAAGAAAACCTCCATCATTTCGAAAAATATGTTACATACAAGAAAAGACTTCTCACATTCTATCACATGTTTCCACTAGGCCAAATCATGTTGCAGCGATTCGCAACTCTTGTAATTCTTCCAATCAAATCCCGTCATTTTCTATTTTCGCATCTTTCAAAAAGAAAACATTTGAGATTATTTTCACAATCCTGGACTACTAATATCTTACTCTTCTTTGTCACTCATGTTCTCCTTTTCCTATGACACTGATACTGCTTACTATGAAGCAGACTTACTTGCATCAGGTTTATATAGTTGGATTTTAAAATTGACATTATAATTAAAAGTTTTGGACCAATAATCTAGACAGCATTGCAGACTTACATTCCCTCTACTTGATGAACAATTTCCAATTCCTCACAGGAAATCCCAAAATTCTTTCTTTAAAATTTTGGTTTTAAAAACACCAGGTAAGAATTTTCAAGGTCAAACGGCAATTTTTTTTTGAAAGTTACAACAGAATCATTGCAGAATGACCAGCCGTTTTGAGACTTTAAGTAAGCTGTATAATGTCCTGATGTTGTTGAAGGACCATCGTGATAGATAATTGCTACAGTTACAAAAGTCCTCCCTGATATTGACAGCTGAGAAGCCACAACATTTTTTATTAAAGTTGACAATTTTGATCCATCAGGCTTACATCGTTGGATCATTAAAATGACATACTGGCCATATTTACGTATAAATAATGTTGACATCATATCACATTTACATTGGCTACACTCCATGTTGTGATCCGCTGCATTTACTAGCTTATTAAAGGACACTGATTTACTGTCTGGCAAAGTTAAATATATAAATCTTTCTGAGTCTACACTAGTAGTACTTGATACCATACAGTTCTCGCAGTCATGCTGCCATTGATAAGAAAGCCCAAACAGGTGATCTACATCTACACCCTCATCTTGCAATACATCAAGCATATACATTAAAAACTCCTGACAATCTTGCTGATTATTTTCAGAGAAGTCTGTTTGACCTGAACATTCATCTAACAGATAACGAACTTCAGACACACTTTCTACTTTTGTTCGATCAGTGCTACATTTCTCGAAAACAGAATTCAACAAACAGCATAAAATTTGTTCTGAATTCAACAGAATCTGTTCTTTTAAACTCTCTAGTGAAAAGAGAACATTAACCACTACATTTGCATAGCAGTTGACACCAGAACTGTTTTCAAATTGAAAACCGACAACATCTTCAACAGAATCCACTTTCTTTCTGCTAACAATTTTCGGTTCATTGACTTTTAGTCTTTTTGCAACAACCTCCCTACTATTACTGATATTTCTACGTTTCCGGCCTACCACACGTTTCTCAAACAAAGGATATTGAGGCAAATGTGGCGCATACTCTCTTCTTAACCTATTGTATTCCTTAACACAATCTAGATCCGCACAAATGTTTGTGACATCACAGTCAATCAAGTACAATCCCGATAAAGTTCTAACTCGTGACAATGCCACATATGCCATACACTCCTTGAACACAGAACTGTCAATATTCACCAATGCACTGTCTACACTTAAACCTTGCGATTTATGGATTGTCACCGCATATGCCAAGCAAACAGGAAACTGTTTACGGCGAACATATAAGTCTTTAACAAGCAAAAACCTAGCAGAACAACGACCAATTAGCTGTACTTCCTCAATGCCATCAAATTTAATTTTTAAAAATTCTATTCCATCTCTATTTCTGTATTTCTCAAAATCAACAACATTACCCATTGATCCATTTACCAGACCTCTTTCTACATGTAAATTCCTTCTCAAAATGATTCGGCAATTTAAACACACATTCAAAGTCTTTTCAAAACCCGCTGTTTAAGATATAGTCTTCTCTAATGAATCCAATTTTGATTTCAAATTGTCTGACAAAATAATTGTTGATCCCATATGCTCTATTTTGTCGATAGCTTCAAGTTTCACAATCTCTTGCTTTTCTAAATTCAACATTTTGTTGTTGAAGATGGCACATTCTGCAAGAGTTGGCATCAAACATATCCCGGATTTCTTCTCAGTAATTTTCTGAAAAATATTCTCAGGCACAATCTCTTGTTTGGGATATAAATTTGACAGTAATCGTGCATTTAAAGCTTCTTTCCCATGCTCGGTCACTTTTCCAATTCTAATATCTTGTAGAATATTCTTGTAATCTTCCTCCTTTGCCTGACGCATATTTTCATGCAGTTCAGCATAATTGAAGTTTAACCATATATTGACGTTGCCAATGCTCCCTAGGCACTTCCTGGTATCTTCATGCGTGAGTATTTTGAACACAGGTTGACCTTTTACAGGTGTCAGCTGCAGAAGATCTCCGAAAACAATGATGTGTTTGCCACCAAATAACACATCATATTCAGTTTTAAGTACTTCTTGCATTCTCAAATGCACAAAGGCAAGCATGACATTGGAAACCATGCTTACTTCGTCAATGATAAGTAGTTTCATTTTCCTCAAGACTCTTGAAACTTCACAGCAAGCATCCCCAGATAACTTGTGGTATTGTAATTTGTTGTCATGCTCCCCTGGCAGCATCAGTAGACGATGCAAAGTAATACCTTTAATGTTATGTGCTGCCAGTCCAGTAGGAGCGGTGACAACACAAGACAGCGATGACTCAGTCCTTTCCTGCAAATAACAAGAAATTGCTTTAATGAGGAAACTTTTTCCAGTTCCCGCTTCTCCACTCACGTACAGTCGGACAGGCTTCAACGATGTACATGAGCACTCTTTCTTCTCATGACTTAATCCGTGCTCAATTTCCTTGGTAACTTCATCATATATTTTCCTCTGCTCAACGTTGAGCTGTTTTTCCAAGTCTTCTAAGTTAACTGAATCCTCCTGAGCATGTGCCATGGCTCTTTCCACTTCATTCATAGCAGTGGCAGCTTCATTTTCGATAATAGGTCCTCCAAGTGGATCTTGACTCAATGAAACAGAACTCTGACTGTCCTGAGAACTGTCTCTGGCAATCTCGGCTGCAATCGTTGCTTCCTGCTCAATTTCCAAAGTTAGCATTTCTTGATATTTAGGAAAAGCAGGACATTCTATGGACTCCTTGGCTGCATTGAAAGAGTCTTCGTAACAGAGGAAATCTCCAAGCAGTTCCTCTTCTGCACGCCAAGGCTTGAAAAGTTGCAAAAGTGCTAAATAGAAAAACTCCTTTTTTTCTGGAGATTCACCACTCAATTTTCGATGGTTTACTAATTGGCATTTTCTTTGCTTGACCAGGCATCCTTCACTTCCAATTACAGCATACACTCCTTTCTCAATATCTTCTTTGATGTTCCTCTTGAATATATAATTTTGTAGAACATCATATAGACAAACATTCTCAAGGTGACTGCTTCGATTTGGATAATATGTATCCAACATGTTGGTCTTCAAAATGTCAGTACTGTTTGGTTCCTTTTCTGCCAAATACTCAATTTCCCGGACAGGTTTTAGAACTCGATTTCGCGTTGCAGCAAGACCAAGACTCGCCCAAACGATACTCCTGGATTTGGCATAGAGACTTGCTGAAGACAATCGATCAGAACATTCGTAAGCTCCGATTTCTCGATGCGACAACATCTTCAGACTGAAACTGTACAACTTCTTGCTGAGGCTCTTTTCATGGGAAATGTCCTCCCACATATCCTTCAGTTCTGTCTTTTCTTTTTTGGTGATGTAAGATGTCACATACCGAGCCACAGCCATACAGTGGTCAGCCACAAACTGTATATCCATGTTAGCATTCCACATGGACAAAATCACTGGGTTGTAGTCATTGATGTACTTGGACTCTTCGTTCCTTTTCAAATTGTATGTATTCTTGGGTGATTTCCTTGTCACATTATGTCGCAGCGAAGACATCAAACTGTTCACTCTTCCTTTAGAAATCACCGGTCGTGGAAAGTTGAAACGACATTTGGTGTAGAACTTGTCCTTGTTTCTGAATTTACGACGACAGTACTTTCCACAACGATGGCTTTGGAAACGTAGAACTTGTTCTCTTAGGCTTTTCTTCTCCGTTGCGTTTGGAACAGCACACGTAGAATACTGTTCTATGAAATTCATCACTAAGTCATCCGGATCTGTTCCAAATTTAGGTGCATCCTTGATCCACAACAACATATGTATAGGAGGGGCACCTCTTGCTTGGTACTCCTTTATCCAGAAGAAATCCAACACCTCTCCAAGAGGTGGATTCTTCTTATTTGTGATGAAAGACATCATAGCTTCAAATCTATGATTGAAGTACCTGCATACATTCACTGGATCCAAAGAACACAGTTCTCCAGGTGTCTTGAATTCAATGTTTTCAATATTTCCATTTGCCTCTCGTAGAAATTCAAGTAAGTCTTCCCAGCCATACTCGGCACAGCTCAGAGTGAGGAACCATGTTGGAGTTCCTAAGTTCCTCAGCATACATTTTAAATCACCATGACGACGGTACCAGTACTCATTAGTACCACGCTGACACGCCATGAGATTAATTAAGTGAGAATCCAAAATACTGTCTTGGACATTGATTTTATGCATAAAATCACTTGCCGAGATGTTTCGCATCTGTATACCACTTTTTAAAATGTGGTTCACTGCATATGACAGTCCTGACAGATCGCTTTCAAACAGAAGATGAAACAAATAGGGAATGCATTGACGAAACCTAGGATCTTCTGCATACAATCGTAAAGTCCGGTATTCAGACGCAGGAATTTGATGAGGTCGCTCATCATATCTTCCTCCTTGACCTGTGGGAAATAGCTGTGGGAAACACCGAGCTTCCAAACTTTCCTCCCAAACACTAATGGGACTCCCTTTGGCTTGTTTCATTTGAAACAACTCAATAGCATTCCCCATGACTTCCTTGGAATGCAAAGGATGAACACTATAATGTTCATATATTTCTTCACTATTAGACACCTCTACTTTCTCAATTTGGCCAGCACACAAAACGCTATCCTCTTCATCACTTACTTCCTCTTCTGCAACATATACATTCTTATAGTACTTATTATTTTTCTTCAAATACAAAGTTGCATTTTTCACTTTCCTAACATCCACTAAATCTTGCCATATTTTCTTATTCTTTGTCGGAACCCCATTAACCAAGATAACCAGAGGTTCCTCTTCCACTTTCTCAACTCCAATTGTGTTAATGTTTTTGTTCAAATCTAGAGGCAAATAAACAACTCTTCCCTTTAATCCTCTCTGTAAATCTGTTGGAGGCAACTTCCCTGTCTTTGGCTCCATTCTTACAATAGCCTGAAAGGGATGGATACTTTGAATCAAAATAGATTCATAAGTATTTAAATCCTTCAATTCTGAAGGAATCTCAACCAATTCCAGATTATTATGAACTGCCCTAGCAGGCATCTGGTTTTGATTTAATTTATTACAACAATAAGTACACACACGTTGGTCCACTCCCAAATCAAAACAATTTTCTACCATCAAGTATGTGGCAAAATCCTTCCATTCACTATTATTTTCCCTTTCAGTTTTTGCATATAAATCCACTAACTTAGTCTGATTCTTATAATAAGTGCGTCGACAACATACACAAGTGAAATTAGGCCTCTCACTTGATTTCATCTGAAACGTGGCAATTTCCTTCTGAAAATTATCTGAACTAGAAACCTGTATATTATGTTCAACATAACCCTCTACTTCTGGGTCAATTTGAACATTCTCATCTCTACTACCAAAGTAACAAAACTCAATTTCTTCACAAATATTCTTCACATCTATTTCAGAACCATGCAAAAGAGCAGCACATAATTGTTTAAGCATAATTGCTGGACTCTTAGCATAATACAACATTCTCACTAATTTTCTCACTTTATTATGATGCACTGCTAGCATCCTGAAATGATGAAAAACACTCTGGCATACTCTCCTGGAAAGACAAGCCAGTGAATGACCACGCAAACCTGTCATTTGTCTCACTCTGAAAGGATCTAAATCTTGCAACAACTTTATTTTCTGCTTCAAACTTTTCTTATTAAATGTCCGTATAAAATCACAAAGCAAATTGATGGAAACCTGTCGCACACTGCAAATAGAACTACACTTCCAAATGTACACAGGACCCTTAGGACGTCTTCCTAAAACCTCATCACTTAGCGCCTCTTCTGTCTCTGTTGTCACAAGTTGTTCTTTTTCAACTGGACAACCATCCTTCACTTCATAAGCTCGACCACTGGTGTCAACTGCAAACACCAAATCATTATCCTGAAAATAACTCTCCTCATTAAAAAATGCCTCACAACTTGAACTATGCATCCATTCTCCGGAAAAAACTTCACAAAAGTTAGTACGATTTACTACTCTCTTCCATCTACTTTTTGTTTTGAAATCAGAAATTACCTTGCTTAGTTTCCTAATTCTATTGATTACCAAAATAAACAACTTTCGCTTAATTTCAAAAGCATGATCAATAATTTTCTCTACATTTTTCTTCTTCTTATAAAATGCCGCTTTCTGTTGGCCTTTTTTTTAAATATTTTTCAATAAATTAACTATTATCCTGTTACGGAACATTCGATTTCGAATGTCCCTAAACTGTTGTTTCCTTCTACTATCATGCACAGAGTTATCTCTTCCTCTACCAGTAACATTTTTGATGGGTCTCTCCTTTCCATTTAAATTGCTTTTCTTTTTGTGGACTGAAACATTTTTTGGAGAAATACTTTTTTTACTACAAATATTTCTTAAGAATGATTTCGTGCTCTTACCCGGACCTTTCTTGGTGTTTTGACAAGTATTTGGGGAAGAGGACTGCTGCAATAAAACATCATCCTGCTGTCTTTGACGTTTTCTAGCCTTTCTAATTCTATTTTTTGTAGGCATTTTCCAAACTATGAAAGAATCTGCAGTTGAATCTGTGGAAAAATATAATAAAAAATGTTATTAACCACTATTACCAAACAGTAAATGAATAACAGTCATCTAAAACTTAATGCCCTACTAATTATTTAACATAGCAAATCTTTTCCACCAGCACTGCATCACAAAAATGACACTCAATGGTACAAAACAGGCATAGAACAATCATAAATCACTCCCTAATATTTTAAATGATTAATTCAGGATGACGATAAGATGTAGCCTATCTAAAGGTTTGTTTAGGCCCAGATCTTTGGACTGGGGTGAATGTGTGTCATTGATCCACATTCGGTCCATCACCTGTTTTGTTTATTTGAGGTGAGGCCAACACATGGTTGCAGATAAGATTTTCACTGAAAAAAACCAAGGTAAAAAAACATGTGAAGGCCTACCAATGAAGTAAGTCATTATTTGAAAACCATTACATTTCTGGAAATATGCACTGCTAGTGCTTCATAAGTTGTTTTGGGTCATATTTATAAGGCATTTGAGTGTCTATTATGCTATTTTACGTTCTTCATGGTGCAAATTTCTTGTAAATACGCTCCCACCTGCGGTTGGCAAATTTAGATTTTGATTATGGGAGTTACATAGGCATGTTAATAATTTCCCAAAAATGGTGTATGACCCCAAACAACCTATGAAGCTCTAGTAGTACATATTCAGAAATTTAATTGATTTCAAAATTCGTTTTTAAACACAGCATATAAATCAATTGTATACCTGCATTCAAGAGGAAATGACTGAAAATGTCCTTGAGACACATGAAAGCGTTTTCTGGAATGCCCTAGCACCATTTTTTGGACATTATTAACATGGCTATGTAACTCCCATAATCAAAATCTAAATTTGCCAAGCGCAGGTGGGAGAGTATTTACAAGACACTTGCCCCATGAGGCATGCTTGCCATTTAAAAAGAAAAAATAACATCAAAGACACTCAAATGCCTTATAAATATGACCCAAAACAACCTATGAAGCTCTAGCAGTACATAACCAGAAAAGTAATTGATTTCAAAAATGGTTTTTAAAAACAACATATCTGTTTCAGCTTACATAACAGACCATGGAATGGGCTTCATATACAACAATAACTTGTGTTACTGCATGCCAGAATGGTACACCGAATATGCAATTACAATTTCTCAAAGAAACAAAATCTATTTCTATATCACTACAGACAAAGCCACAGTTTAAAAACACAGCTTTCTTCATCATTTTCTCCTTAGCAAGATTTATCGCAAATGCGATAAAAAACGGCCGCAATGCATGAATATCGCTGAAAAGTCAGCGATATTCATGCATTATCCAGCAAATGCTCTTAGCCATGTTATCCACCTCCCATTGGATAACATGGCTAAGAACTGCTCGCAAATGCGAAAAAAAACGGCCGCAATGCATGAATATCGCTGAAAAGTCAGCGATATTCATGCATTTTCCAGCAAATGCTCTTAGCCATGTTATCCACTTCCCATTAAATAACATGGCTAAGAACTGCTCAGGGCCCCATGAGGAACGCTTTCCATTTAAAAAGGTAAACATAACATCAAAGACACTAAAATGCCTTCTAAATATGACCCCAAACAACCTATGAAGCTCTAACAGTACATATCCAGAAATGTAATTGATTTCAAAATTCGTTTTTAAACACAGCATATAAATCAATTGTATACCTGCATTCATGAAGAAATGACTGAAAATGTCCTTGAGACACATGAAAGTGTTTTCTGGAATGCCCTAGCACCATTTTTGGGACACTATTAACATGGCTAGGTAACTCCCATAATCAAAATCTAAATTTGCCAAGCGCAAGTGGGAGCGTATTTACAAGACACTTGCCCCACGAGGAACGCTTTCCATTTAAAAAGGTAAACATAACATCAAAGACACTAAAATGCCTTCTAAATATGACCCCAAACAACCTATGAAGCTCTAACAGTACATATCCAGAAATGTAATTGATTTCAAAATTCGTTTTTAAACACAGCATATAAATCAATTGTATACCTGTATTCAAGAGGAAAGGACTGAAAATGTCCTAGAGACACAAGAAAGCGTTTTCTTGAATGCCCTACCACCATTGTTTGGACATTATTAACATGGCTATGTAACTCCCATAATCAAAATCTAAATTTGCAAAGCACAAGTGGGAGCGTATTTACAAGACACTTGCCCCATGAGGAACACTTTCCATTTTAAAAGGAAAACATAACATCAAAGACACTCAAATGCCTTATAAATATGGCCCAAAACAACCTATGATGCTCTAGCAGTACATATCCAGAAATGTAATTGATTTCTAAAATCGTTTTTAAAAACAACATATCTGTTTCAGCTTACATAACAGACCATGGAATTGGCTCCATGTACCACAATAACTTGTGTTACTGCATGCCAGAATGCTACACCGAATATGCAATTACAATTTCTCAAAGAAACTAATTCTATTTGTATATCACTAGAGACAAAACCACATTTTAAAAACACAGCTTTCTTCATCATTTTCTCCTTAAATCATACTATTCTCTATCTAAATTAAATAAATCTTTTCTCACCTTAGCAAATATTTTTTGAGTTTTGAAAACAGTCTCAGAAATACACCAAATTGTCTTCAGCAGAAGAAAAAGGATGCACTCCAAAGGCTGCAGCTATTGAAAGCACAGAAATACAGATATTCATTTCACATATCTCTCATATTAGCCAATCATAACTCTTCCCTCACTTTTTTCAAATCAAAACCCTTCCCCCCTCTGCCCTCTCTGCCTTTTTTCCATAGCAACCACCTCCTGGAAGACCTCTCATGTTTGCAAATTCACACAACAATGTTTCAATTGAACTCTGAACTCTCAGTGCACCTGCGTATCCAGTGCAATCTTTCATTAAATGTTTCTTCCTTGACCATTCAAATTACATCTTTCAAAGAACACATCCATGCACCCTAACTTTCTGTTTTCAGAAATGGAAATGCACCAATCACTGCTAATGATTCATTAGCATTGGAAATCCACAGTTTTTTTTCTTTAGAAACTCCTACTGTTTCAACTGCCCTTTCATTACCACACTTCATCTGACTGCAGAACAACCTTCTCCCACCATGTTTAAGGTCTGGATTGTTGGA
Organism: Lissotriton vulgaris; assembly: GCF_964263255.1. Lineage (NCBI taxonomy): Eukaryota > Metazoa > Chordata > Amphibia > Caudata > Salamandridae > Lissotriton > Lissotriton vulgaris. The sequence goes on along the minus strand of NW_028241857.1, from coordinate 51,587 downwards.
CATAGTTACATCCACTGGGCTCAAAGGTATGCTGAGAACAGAAATTTACCTAACCTCAATTTACAAGATGTGGAAATTAAGTGGTTGGGCCAAAGAGGATTAAAATGTCACCAATTGATACCATTGGTGAAAACCTTTATGCATTTGCCAAAACCTGACCTGTTAATAGTGCACTGTGGAGGTAATGATTTGGGCACTTTGACAGGGGTAGGTCTGGAAATGCTTTTAAAGGACACCTTTGAGCAATTAATGGCACTTTTTCCTCAAACTGCCTTGGTATATTCCAATATATGCCAAAGACAGAAATGGAGGTGGTCCAACCAATTTTCTCCACAAATTGAGAAAGCGAGGAAGCATGTAAACAAATCTGTTTCAGCTTTCATGAGAGACCATGGAATGGGCTCTCTGTACAACAATAACTTGCGTTACTACATGCAAGATATCTACAGAGGAGATGGAGTTCACTTCTCAGATGAGGGCAACAGAATTTTCATTCTGAATTTAAGACTGTGCATTGGTACCTACTTATAAGTACCTAAATGTACCATAAACCCAAAAGCTCTTCTCAGAGCTACCCTTCATCTGATCACACACTTTTATTATTTTTTTTCTAACTTTTTTTCTGTAATTTTCAACAAACTACGCTCAAAGAGCGCTATCCGGTACGCGAACTGGAAGCTAACCGCGCAAAATTTCAAAAAAAAAGTTTTTTCTTCGCACATATAGTCCTCCTCAGCCACCCTCAGAAAACGTAGGGGGCCAAAATACTTGTACCATGCCCCCTTCTACCCATTCAGAACATTATTTACCCTCCATTTTATACCTTGATTCGACCGAAACACAAAATGGTGGACTCCCGTTACGCTCCTAGTTCGCGGACCGGACCGCTTTCCGGGAAGCGGTCCAAAAAAAAGGTGGGAAAGTAATTTACAGAAAAACGACTACAGACACTCTCACCAAATATAAATTAGCTCATACTACATAACAATCCCTTTCATTCTCACAAATTTGATTGAAATTTCATTTAGCCATTTAGCCTGTAGACCTCTCCAAGTACCGTGAGGTAAATTACTTCACAAAACACATCTGAACTGTTGGAATTGACAACCAATGAAAATGTTACTTTCATTTTCTACTTTTATTACCTGACATTTGATTGGTTATATACCTGTATATATATAAAGGAAGAGAAGGAAACACAGCCATTTTGACTACTACTTCTTGTTGTACATCACATTTCAATAGCTTCCAAAAACTTCAACTTCTTTGTGAAGGTAAGTTATAATTTTTAAAAATGAAATATATTGTGCACTATAACTTAATATAGTAGACTTTTTCTGCTAGATATACACTATCCCTCTGTAGTAGTAATGTATTTAGATAGACTTCTCTGTTATAGTTATGAATGGAGTTAGGCTTGTCTTGGTTAAATCACATACACTTTTTTATAGTCCTATTTCCACTCTGATACTATACACTGCCAAAAGATAAATTCACTGATAAAAACTGCCTATCTAAAATTAATCCCAACAGTGCCCTATCTCTACTAATATATATATTTTTTAATCCAAATTTCAGGCAAAATGGAAGGCGAAAACCAAGTTTCTTTTGAGATGGACCTGCAAGAGAGCAGCCAGGAATTGATTGAACAAATTGACATGGAATTTATGGATGAAAGCTTGGATAATGAACTGCTGCAATGTGTCCAAGCAGTAGATGCCCTCCTTGCAAATGAGGACATTTTACAACCTCACAGATTGCAAACAATATTTCAAGAAAATAATGACATTTCAGACACTGAAATGTTAGAAAGTTTAATAAATTATGAAAAACAATCAAAATAAAAAAAAAACTTTAAAAATAAAGAAAACAAAAAAAAAACAACAAAAACAACAAACAATTAACATACAGTCTTTGAAAAGTGTATCATTCTATTATCCTTATAGTACGCTGCCCAGAACGCTTTCCGGTTCGCGTACTAGGCGCTCATCGCGCAAAAAAAAAAACCTCCACATAAAACCTAGGGGGTCAGGGAGGATCTACTATGCCCCCTTATGGAAATTTCCCCCTTTGTTTTGGCCTCCTCTTGTCTCTCGATCCTACCGAGAGACAAGATGGTGGCTGCACCGGACTGTTTAGAATGTTGACAGACACCGAAGAGCCAATCAGCTTTCCGTGCGCAAAGTTCCGTTACGCGAAAAGTACGCGAACCGGATCGCTGCCCGGAGCGCTGTTACAGATATATATCTTGATTTAAACATTAATTTCTCAAAATCCACTGAAGCACATATATTGAGACCTAGCAAAGGCACATCGGGCTAACAGTCCCTACAATTTTGCCAAGTTTCGTGGAAATCCATTCAGCCGTTCGGGCTAAAAGTGAGTCCAACCGCCCTATGGAAATTAACATGGGAAAAACGCGTTTTGGGACCCCCCTTTTTTCTCGGCCCCCCCTTGACGAACCCCCCCCCAAATTTCCAGGAGCTACTCAGAAACAAAATGTGCCATTTTCCTGAAAATTTCAGCCGATTCCGTCCACAAACGCCAAAGTTATTAGACATAGAATTTTCAGAAATCCCATAGGGAAAAAATCCTAACTATATATACCTACTGGCGACCGCCAGTAGGTAATATATATATATATATATATATATATATATATATATATATATATATATATATATATATATATATATATATATATATATATATTGGTACGAAGAAAAAGACTGCACTCACGGGGGGTCAAATCCAGGACGGATTTATTGCACACAAGATCAATATATATATATATATATTACCTACAGGCGGTCGCCAGTAGGTTGTTATAGTTAGGACCTAGTTTCCATAAGAAATCCGCAACATTCTATTTAGAATAAGTTTGGCGTCGGTGGACGAATCTTCGCGAATTTTGCCAAAAAAATGACCCGCTCCGCTCCTTCCCTGAAAGTTTGGGGGTGATTCCTGAAGCAGGGGCCAAGAAAAAAGGGGGGTCCCAAAACGTGTTTTCCCCATTCAATTTTCCATAGGACCTTTAGCCCGGTCTACAGCCCGAACGGCTGAACAGAATTACACCAAATTTGGCAAAAAGGTAGAGTTTGGTTCGCAGATCACACTTTTTGTTAAATGGTGTAAATCCGTTCAGTAGTTCCTGAGAAAATCATAAGTATATCTATAGGCGCTTACCGTACGCGTATGGTAAGCGTACGGAGAAGAGTACCATTACGAGCATGAGCTGCATGCTTATTGGCTGTCAACTGTCTGTCAACACTCCAAACCAGGAAGTGTTGGCAGCCAAATCAGTGAAACAAAGGTGGAAAACACGCAAAGGTGGCAGGATAGAAATACACCCCCCGCAGCCCCAGGGACCGCCACCCCCAGGGCTTTGTTCTTAATGATGCGGGGGGCTCCTCCTGGAGCCTTTTGGTGGCCCTGGGGACCGCCACCTCCCCAGGGAGGGGTTCCTGCAGTGTCCCGGGGTGCCTACCCCCGGGACACTGCTGTTTGCTTTGGTAAGGCGGGAGCCACGAGGCTCCCGCCCTATCATAGCAAACTGCTTTTCTTCAGAGATACCAGCATGTTAGCTGCTCTCTATGACGAAAAACAAAGCCGGCACCCGAAAGACGCAGGGAGCTGGCTGGGACCGTGGGGGCATTGGGGCTCCCCCAACGGTCCCCAACATTGTATTTTAGCCCCAGGGGATAGGGTCCCTGGGGATTTAAAAAAATTATTAATAGACGCTATTTTTTTTTTACAATATATTTACCGTGCGCATACCATGCTCGTACATACGACGTATGGTGCAAAGTCTGTAAGTCGTCCCATGAGCATACCACAGCAAGAAAAACATTTTTTGAAGTGTATGTGTTTATCTGTTGGGTGGCTCTAAAAAGAGCCCTTGTGTTTATTGGGAGATTTTAGGACCTACAGGTAAGTACCGATGCAGAGTCTTAAGTTCAAGAGGAAGACTCTGTTCCCCTCATCTGTAAAATGTACACCATCTCTCCTATAGATGTCATGAATATTGAAGCCCAGATTGGTATGGTAAATTGACCCCATTCTATAGTCTCTGAGAAACGCAGACAAAGATTTATTCACATGTTTCCTAGCTTTCTCAATCTGTGGACAAAATTGATTGGACCAGTTCCATTTTTGCCTTTGACGTATATTAGAATAGACAAAGGTAGTTTTGGGGAAAAGGGACATCAGTTCTGTAAAGGTGTCTTTCATAAACATTTCCAGCCCTACCCCAGTCAAAGTGCCTAGGTCATTGCCACCACAGTGCACAATTATGTAAATGTGTTTGTATTTATATAGCGCCTTCTACCCAGAGGTCTCGTAGCTCTGTATTCATAACGCTGTGAAACCCTTCCTAGCTTTCCCGTGAGATGTCCACTCCTGGGCACCCCCAAGGTGAAGCTAGGCATCCAAGCGCTGCTGGGGCCGTTGTGGAGATTAAGCAAGCTATTGCCCAGAGTCACGGAGTGGGACCCATGATTAGTCTAGGCACCGAAGTGAGAATTATCAGGTCCAGGGAGATTGAGTCCAAGAGCCGCCGAGGCGGAAATTGAACCCTGGTCCCGGGCCAGACCTCTGCATCAGGGTCTGCCGCACTAACCACTGAGCCACGCTTCTCCACAAGGTGAGGGTGTTGGAGATGCATAAAGGATTTCCCCAATGGCGTCAATTGATGCCACTTTAACCCTCTCTGTCCAATCCATTTAATGTCTACATTTGGTAAACCTAGGTCTTTGTGAATTTCTTTCTGTTGTGCGTACCTTTTACTCCAGAAAACATAGCTGTGTCCCACAATCCACACTGTAAGCATGTTAAAGAGACGTCTTGATGCACTCAGATGGTCTCTGTAAATGAAAGGGTAGTTTAAAGATTATTTTTTTCTAAAATGGTGGATAAGAGGAGTTTTGAAGAAAAGCAAAGAAGTGATTGGTTGTTTGAAATGTTACTAGCTACAAAAGTAGGGTGCAATTTTCTGTTTTTTAAAAGCCTGTTATTTATTGGTTAAGAAAAAGTGATAGAAAAGAACATTACTTAAGATAAGCTGGTATATTGACAAGTCAAGCACACTTGCTGTTTTGATTTGCAGCAATGTATGATGAACCTTTCACCTGTGTTGTCAGTTAGGTGTTCCCTGAAGTGTTTCTATGGTAACTGGCAGAATGTGGTTGGGGGAAGGGTTGAAAGCTTTGTCAGCTGGAAAGGGTTCAAAAGTTCAAGCAATAGAAAAGTGTGTTTCATTTTGATTTAATGTGGGAATAAATGTGATTTGTTATTTATTTGTATATGTGTGTGGATTGAATGTGTAGATTGACAGGAAATGTTTGCTGTTTGTTATAGGACTTACTGACTGCCTTGGGTTTGTTAGGGGGTTTTACAGTGATCCCAAATGTCCATTTTTTTTTTTTCTTGGTTTTGTATGCTTACGAGATGACTTTCGGACTTTGCACTGTACGTCGTACATACGAGCATGGTACGCGCATGGTAAATCTATCGTAAAAAAAAAATAGCTCTCTATTACAAATGTTTTATAAGCCCTGGGGACCCCATCCTCCGGGGTTTAAAGTATATGTTTACGGGGGGCTCTTTGCCCCCCCGCAGCCTCGGGGACAGCCACCCCCGGGTGTTCATTTAAAAAAAATCCTGTGTGTGGGGGCTCTTTGCCCCCCCACTCGCCCCGGGGACTGCCAACTCCCCTGGGCTGTAATGTTGAATGTAGGGGGGTCCGTGACTGAACCCCCAGTCCCGGGGACCACCACCGCACAGGGCTTTTCAATGTTGGGAGGGGGACGCGCATCCCCCTCCTGGAGCCTTTTGGTGGCCCTGGGGACCGCCATCTCCCCGGGGCGGCTCCTGCAGTGTCCTGGGGTGCCTACCCCCGGGAACTGCTGTTTGCTATGGTAGGGCGGGCATAGCAAACTGCTTTTCATCAGAGAGAGCAGCATGTTAGCTGCTCTCTCTGACGAAAAGCAATGCCGGCTCCCGAAGGACGCAGGGAGCCGGCTGGGACAGTGGGGGCATTGGGGCTCCCCCACGGTCCCCAACGTTGTATTTTAGCCCCGAGGGATGGGGTCCCCGGGGATTTAAAAAACAATATTAATAGACGCTATTTTTTTTTTTCATAGATTTACCGTGTGCGTACCATGCTCGTACGTACGATGTACGGTGCAAAGTCTGTAAGTCGTCCCGTGAGCGTACCAGAGCAAGAAAAATGTAACCAAAAAATATATTTTACAAATATCTATCAAGTTTATGTGTTTATGTGTTGGTTGTAATTATACCTTTTCAATTTATTGGTACTTATATGTAAGTACTTATGCATTGTCTAAACTTGTTGAGCAGCAGTGTTTTATAGAGTCCTGAACTTTGACCTTTGTTGACAGTTAACTTTTGCATGATCTGCTGGGGGTAGGGTGGAAAGTTATGTCAGTTGGAAAGGTTTGAAATGTTGAACCAATGGAAATGTGTCTTTGTTTTTGAATTATTGTGTGAAGGAATTTGATTTGTTTTTAATGTGTATATATGTGTAAATTGAGAGGGAAAATGTTCCATTTGTTTGGTTCTGCTGCACGCACTGAAGCAGAGAGATTCTGTGTAGGGCTATCTGCTATGTGAGTGGCATCCTTCTTAATCTTCCAATCAGTTTAAAAGGTGAGTTGATTACTTATAAGGGACTGTATGTGTTGCATTTTTTTTAGTAAGAGTAATGTGTATTCCTGTAAAGTTTGTAGAACCATATTCTGAGTTTCTCTGCATTTGGATAACTATTGTGATGAAATTATTTGGTAAGTTAATGTGTTTAGTTAGTCACCTTTGTGCAATAAAGTGCAGCACTAAAAAATGTAGAATGTGTGCAGTCACTTTTTTAGTTGTAGAATATTTAATGGTGTTGCTTCTGTAGAATTAGGCTTGGGTTCTAAATCTACAATTTTGTAGTCAGTATACATAGACTGCTGCATACACTCTTGCACAGATTTACAAACCTTTGGATCTCTTTCTTATTCTATTGTGTTTCATTTTTGGATGTAATGTAGGCAAAACTATAATGGTGCAAATTGGAAATGTATTTGCAAAATAAGTCAGGATGGTCTACTAAAATGTAGTGGTCATATACAGTGATTGTGCTTAGTCACTAAAATGTTTTAGTGTGGTAAATGTGTTTTGGTGAAATGTATGGTTTAAAATTGTTTGTCTAGAATCACACTGAGCGTCTGTGAAAATTAAAGATTTACACTTGCACCTTTTTCTATAATCTCCGCTGTCTATCTCACAGTCTATCTCTCTCTGCTTATAGTGTTCCCTCTGTTCTGATATTTTCCTTTATTTCCTTATTCTGATTTGTCTTTCTTCACAATGCCACTTCTTCTCATACTCCCTCCTGTCCTTTTAGTCCTCCTCTGTCCTTATTGTCTCCTTCTGTCTCCTAATAGTCCCCCTTCTTTTTATAGTGTATCCTTTGACCTCTTATTCCTCTCTCTCACATTATATGTCTCTCTTAATAATTCTCTAGTCAGTATACATAGACTGCTGCATATATTCGTGGGCAGATTTACAAGCCCCTTGGGCCTCTTTCTTGTTCTATTGTTTTTCATTTTTGGATGTAATGTTGCCAAAAAAATAATGGTGCAAATTGGAAATGTATTTGCAAAATGAGTCAGGATTGTCTACTGAAATGTAGTGGTCATATACAGGGATTGTGTTTAGTCACTGAAATGTTTTAGTGTGGTAAATGTGTTTTGGTGAAATGTATGGTTTAAACATTTTTGTCTAGAATCACACTGAGCGTCTGTGAAAATTAAAGATTTACACTTGCACCTTTTTCCATAATCTCTGCTGTCTCTCTCACAGTCTATCTCTCTCTGCTTAAAGTGTTCCCTCTGTTCTGATACTTTCCTTTATTTCCTTATTTTAATTTGTCTTTCTTCACAGTGCCACTTCTTCTCATACTCCTTCCTGTTCGTTTAGTCCCCCTCTGTCCTTTTTGTCTCCTTCTGTCTCCTAATAGTCCCCCTTCTTTTTATAGTGTATCCTCTGAACTTTTATTCCTCTCTTTCTTGGTATATGTCTCTCTTAATAATTCTCCAGTCAGTATACATAGACTGTTGCATACATTATTGGACAGATTTACAAGCCCCTTCGGCCTCTTTCTTGTTCTATTGTGTTTCACTGTTGGATGTAATGTTGGCAAAAAAATAATGGTGCAAATTGGAAATGTATTTGCAAAATGAGTCAGGATTGTCTACTGAAATGTAGTGGTCATATACATGGATTGTGTTTAGTCACTAAAATGTTTTAGTGTGGTAAATGTGTTTTGGTGAAATATATGGTTTACATTTTTTTGTCTAGAATCACACTGAGCGTCTGTGAAAATTAAAGATTTACACGTGTACCTTTTTCAATATTCTCCGCTGTCTGTCTCACAGTCTATCTCTCTCTGCTTATAGTGTTCCCTCTGTTCTGATATTTTCCTTTATTTTCTTATTCTAATTTGTCTTTCTTCACAGTGCCACTTCTTATCATACTCCCTCCTGTCCTTTTAGTCCTCCTCTGTCCTTATTGTCTCCCTCTGTCTCCTAATAATCCCCCTTCTTTTTAAAGTATATCTTCTGACCTCTTATTCCTCTCTCTCTTGTTATATCTCTTTCTTAATAATTTTCCAGTCAGTATACATAGACTGCTGCATACACTGTTGGGCAGATTTACAAGCCCTTTGGACCTATTTGTTGTTCTATTGTGTCTCATTTTTGGATGTAATGTTGGCAAAAAAATAATGGTGCAAATTGGAAATGTATTTGCAAAATTAGTCAGAATTGTCTACTGAAATGTAGTGGTTATATATATGCAATATTTTAGTGTGGTAAATGTGTTTTGGTAAAATGAATGGTTTATATAATGTTTTAGAATCACGCCGAGCATCTGTGTAAAATAAGGAATCATACTTGTACCATTTTCCATAATCTCCGCAGTCTTTCCTCATAGTCTACCTCTCCCTGCTTATGCTGTCTCATCTCTTGTGATATTTTCCCTCTTTCTTTATTTTCTTTTGTATTTTCTTATAGTGCTGCTTGTTGTCATAGTCCCTTCTGTGCTCTTAGGGGGTCATTAGAATGGTGGGCAGACTTAGTCCGCCTGCCATCTTCATGGTAGTTGGGACTGCCCGCCATAAGGGCGGGGGTCCCGTGGGGAGTATTAAGATGCGCTCGCCAAAGTGGTGGGTGCATCCTGCATTTTTAACAATGTGGCGGGCGGTGCTCTCAGGATCGCCCGGCACAATGCTGAAAATGCATGTATGCATTTGTATACACAATGCGGCAGGCACCTCGTGGTGCCTGCTGCTTTGTGTATGCAAATGCTGGCGGATACCACAGGTACCCCCTGTGTGCATCCTCAATCACACCTTCACTCCGGGGGTCCGCAGGGGGCCCTCACAGTAAAGACCGCTTGCTTTTCCATGGCGGCATGGCTGCTACGGAAAGGCATCTGTAGAGGCCCATTATGATATGGCTGGCGGTGTGTATTAGACACTACCACCATGTTAGACCCTTTCAGCCCTGGTTGCAAGGCGACCGGGGTGGAAAAGCGGTGGACAGTCTTTTCGACCGCTGAGGACCCCCCAGCCATGCTAAAATAGCTGGGGGTCATTCTGGTTGGGCCCTTTAGTTTTTCTCTGTCTCTTTGTCTCTTCTGTCTCCTATTAGTCCCACTTCTTTTTATACTCCCACCTCTAACCTCTTTTTATACTGCCCCCCTGTCTCCTCATACTATGTGTTTTTCTTCTTATACTCTCCATTCTCTCCTCATACTGCCACCTTTCTCTTCATACTGCTCATTATCTCTTCATATTTTCGAGTCTTTTCATACTCTATTTATCCCCTTATACTGCAGTGTCTGCTTATATCCTCATTTGTAATTATATTTTCTATTGTCTCATAGTCCTCTTTTTCTTGTTGTAAGTCCTTCTATTTTTGTATTCTTATGTTGTTGTCATAATATCTCCTCTCTTCTTATAAGTAATATAATAGTGTATTTGATATATTTATTTTTCTAAAGTGATATATATTTTTTATAATAGATTCTTTTGATCATCACTGAAAAAAATCATCATGCCTTCTAAAATAGAAAAGAAGAAAGGACAAAAAAAAGCAATTTATTTAAAGAGAACTCATCTTCAACTTTTACCTGAACAACAATGTGTAAACAAAAAGTAAAAAAAAATCCTGGTAAGAAAACTAAGACTTTTCTGCGAAGATTGTCAACCAGTAACAGAAGTGTGCGCAAAGTAAAAAATACTGTGACTGTTTCTGCAACTAAGAGAAAAGATAAGAACCATGGAAAAACTTGTGAAAAAAATGTATATAGTAAAAGGAGGAAAAAACAATTTCAGGAAATAAGGAAAAACATGTTTTATAATAGAATTTTGTTTAATTTGACTAAGTAAATAAAGAAATATAAGAAGAAACCCAAATTTTATAAGAAGAGAAAATGTATTCAAAATGTAGTTGAGAAAGCTTTTGAATTTAAAAATAAACTTTTTGTTTTAGTAATCAATAGAATTCGATCACTAGGTAAGCCAATCCATTTAATGAAAAGCAAAAGTAAGTGGAGAAGAGGAATTAATAGAAGTACATTTTCTGAAGTTTTTTTGGGTGAATGGAAATATAGTTCAAGTTCTGAGCCTTTTTTAATGAGGAGAGTTATTTTTTAGAGTAATGAGTTTTTGCATGCAGTTGACACTTCAGAATGAGAAAATTGTCTCTAGAAATGTAGAAGAAGTATTAGCTGATGAAGTATTAGGGAGAAGGCCTAACGCTCCAGTGTACACTTGGAATTGAAGTAGTATTTGTAGTGTACGGCAGGAATCTAGTGATTTTTTACGCAATTTCTTAAGTAACTATACTAAGAAAAGTGTTAAATAAAAGATTAAGATGTTGCAAGGATTAGACCCTTGAAGATTGAGAGAAAATACTGGTTTTCAAGGACATTCTTTGGCTTGTCTTTCTAAAAAAGTATGTAGAAGTGTTTTCACCATTTCAGGATGTTGACAGTACATCATACTGAAATGAGAAAATTAGTCAGAACGTTGTATTATACAAAAAGTCCAGCTCTAATGTTAAAGAAGTGGAACAGTGCTCTTTTGCATGGATCTGTGTCACATGTAAAGAACGTTTGTGATGAAATTCAGGTTAGTTACTTTGGTGCAGAAGTAGATAGTACAGAAATTGATACGTTAGAAGAAGGAAATATAGAAGAGAATGTACAACATTGCAGTACAGAAAAATGTGAGCAAGAAGTGACAAAGTTTAAGGTGATTTCAGGTGAAACACCAAATTATTCTTGTATTTGTTGTCGACGTACTTATTATAAAAATCAGACTAGGACTGTTGATTTGTATTTAAAATGTGAAAAGGAAAATAATAAGGAGTGGATGGAATTTGTAACTTATTTGTTGGTAGAGAATACTTTTGATTTGGGTTGTGATCAGCGTATTTGTAAATATTGTTATATAAAATTAGACAAGAATAAAATGCCTGCTAGAGATGTGCATAATAATTTTGAGTTGGTAAAAATTCCTTCTGAACTGGTGTATTTAAATACTTATGAGTCTATTCTTATTCAATGTGTGCATCCTTTTCAGGCTATTGTTCGTATGGAGCCTAGGACAGGGAAATTGCCTCCTTCAGATTTACAGAGAGGATTAAAGGGAAGAGTTGTGTATTTGCCATTAGATTTAAAGAAAAATATTGAAACAGTTGGTGTAGAAAATGTAGAGATAAATCTTTAGTTATTCTTGTTAATGGCGTTCCTATTAAGAGTAAGAAAATCTGGCAGGAATTAGTGGATATTAGGAAAGTGATAAAGGCAGCGTTGCATCTGATAAAAAAAGAATCAATATTATAAAGATGTGTTTATGAGTGAAGAAGAAATAACTGTAGAAGAAGATAGTGACTTGACATCTGGACAAATTGAAAATGTGGATGTGTCTAGAACTGAAGAAATATACGAGCATTACAGTGTTCATCCACTGCATTCCAAAGAAGTGATGGGGAATACTATAGAGTTATTCCAAATGAAAGAAGCAAAGGGAAGTCCCATTAGTGTATGGAAAAAAAGCTTGGAAGCTCGTTGTTTCCCTCATTTGTTTCCTACAGGAAAAGGAGGATGATATGATGACCAACCTGTACAGATTCCTGCATCTGAATACCGGACATTAAGATTGTATGCAGAAGATCCAAGATTTCGACAATGTATTCCGTATTTGTTTCATCTTTTGTTTGAGAGTGATTTGTCTGGAGTTTCTTATGCAGTAAACCATATATTGAAAACAGGTGTACATCTACAAAATGTCTTGGCAAAGGAATTTATGGATAAAGTACACCAGAAAGATGTTTTGGAATCTCAGCTAATTAATCTCATGGCATGTCAGCGTGGTACTAATGAGAACTGGTACCGTCGTCAAAGAAAACTTAAATGTATGTTAAGGAACTTAGGAACTCCTACATGGTTCCTTACTCAAAGCTGTGCTGAATATGCTTGGGATGATTTACTTCAATTTCTTCGAGAGGCAAATCCAAATATAATAAATATTGAATACAAGACACCTGGAGAATTGTGCTCTTTGGATCCAGTTCATGTATGCAGGTATTTCAATCATAGATTTGAAGTTATGATGTCTTTTATCATCAATAAAAAAATCCTCTTCTTGGAGAGGTTGTGGACTTCTTTTGGAGAAAGGAGTACCAATCAAGAGGTGCTCCTCACATACACATGCTACTATGGATCAAAGATGCTCCCAAATTTGGAACAGAGTCAGATGATACTGTGTTGTCTTTTATTGAAGAATACGCTACATGTGATATACCAAAAAGAACACAGGATAAGGACTTAAGACAACAAGTCTTACGATTCGAAAGCCATCATTGTGGGAAATACTGTCGTCGAATGTACAGATTAAAGACAAATTCTACACCAAATGCCGTTTCGGATTTCCACGTCCAGTAATATCGAAAGGAAGAGTGAACATTTTTATGTCATCTTTGCAACATACTATTACAAGAAAGTCTCCTAAAAAACCTACAATTTAAGTAGCAATGAAGACTCAAAATACATAAATGACTACAACCCAGTCATTTTGTCTATGTTGAATGCTAACATGGATATTCAATATGTTGCAGACAATTCCATTGCTGTTGCTCGATATGTAACATTGTACATAACAAAATCAGAAAAGATGGAATTGAAGGAAATGTGGGAAGAGATTTCCCACGAGAAGACTCTAAGTAAGAAATTATATACTTACAGTTTGAAGATGTTATCTCATCGAGAAATTGGAGCGTATGAATGCTCGGATCGCTTTTCATCTGCAAGTCTATGCTCCAAATCTAGAAGAATCATTTGGGTGAGTCTAGGTCTTGCTGCAACACGAAACCGAGTACTTAAATCTGTAGAAGAAATGGAATATTTCGCTGAAAAGGAGCAAGAAAGTACAGATATTGTGAAAAGAAATATGTTGGATACATATTATCCAAACAGAAGTCATCATCTGGAGAACATTTGTCTCTATGAAGTGCTGCAAAAACTATATTTTTAAACAGAATATTACAGAAAACATCAATAATGGAATATATGCTGTGATTGGTTCTGAAGGATGTCTGGTGAAACAAAGAAAAGGACATTTGATTAACCTCCTTAAACTGAGTTGCGAAACACCTGGCAAAAGGGAATTTTACTATTTAGCTCTTTTGCAACTTTTCAAGCCATGCGTTCAGAATTAGAATTACTTGGAGATTTTGACAGCTATGAAAATTCTTTCAATGCAACTAAAGATAGTATAGAATGTCCTGTTTTTGCTAATTATGTGAAAACGTTGAACGATGAAATCGAACGAGAAGCTACAATTGCAGCTGAGATTACTAGAGTCCATTCTCAAGACAGACAAACTTCTGCTCCGTTAAGTCAGGATCCATTAGGAGAACCAATTATTCAAAAGGAAGCAGCAACTGCTATGGAAGAGGTAGAAACAGCAATGTATCAAGCTCAAGAAGATGTAAGAAACTTAGGAAATTTGGAAGAACAACTAAATGTTGAGCAGAAACAAATATATGAGCAAGTGAGAGAACAGATTAACCATGGATTACTTCATGAAAAGAAAGAGTGCTCTTGCTCACTAATTGTGAGTGGACAAGCTGGAACAAAAAAACGTTTTTAATTAAAGTAATTTCAACTTATTTACACAAAACAAATGACTCATATATGTCTTGTGTTGTCACTGCTCCAAATGGGTTGGTGGCACACAATATTAAAGGAGTTACTTTACATCGTTTATTAATGCTACCAGTAGAGCATGAAAACAAATTAGAATACTACAAGCTATCTGGAGAAGCTTGTTTTGAAGTTGCAAGAGTCTTGAAGAAAATTAAAGTTCTCAGTATTGATGAGGTAAGCATGGTATCAAACTTAATGCTTGTCTTTGTGCATTTAAGAATGCAGCAAATTCTTAAAACAGACTATGACGTATTATTTGGAGGAAAACACGTCATAAGTTTTGGAGATCTACTACAACTTACTCCTGTAAAAGGAAAACCAGTGTTTAAAACACTGGCACATGAAGATACCAGAAAGTCTTTGGGGAGCATTGGAAATGTTAATATTCGGTCATATTTTGAGTATAAGGAACTTATTACAAATATGCGTCAGGCAAATGAATGAGAATATGGAAAAATTCTTCAAGATGTAAGAATTGGAAAAGTGACAGAACATGGCAAACAAGCTTTACTGAGACGATTACTTCCCAATTTGTTTCCAAATGAAGCTGCTTAATGCCAACACTGCATGAATGTTCTGTATTCAAAGAAGACATTTTAAAGTTGGAAAATGAGGAAATTATAAAATTGGGAGCTATTGATAAAATAGAGCATGAAGGAATCACTATTATTTTGACTGAAAAGTTGAAGAGGAAATTGGATTCTTTGGAGAAGTCAATAAGTAAAACTGCTGGTTTAGAAAAGAATTTGTATGCATGTGTAAACTGTAAGGTAATTTTACGCCAGAATTTGAATGTGGAAAAAGGTTTAGTAAATAGAGCAATGGGTAAAATTGTTGATTTTGTTAATTATGTAAATAGAGATTGGATTGAATTTTTGAAGATCAAATTTGATGAAATTCCAGAAATACAACAATTTAGTCGTTGTTCATCTCGGTTCTTGCTTGTAATAGATTTGTATGTATGCAGAAAACAGTTTCCTATTTGTTTGGCATATGCGGTGACCATTCATAAATCTCAAGGTTTAAGTGTAGATAGTGCTTTAGTGAATATTGGAAGTACCGTGTTTAAAGAGGGTATGACATATGTTGCTTTGTCCCGGGTCAGAACTTTATCTGGATTGTACTTGATTGATTTTGATGAGACAAAGGTTAGTGCAGATGGAGCAATGGGTTAGTGCAGATGCAAATTGTGTGAAAGAGTATAATAGGTTAAGAAGAGAATATGCTCCCAATTTAGGTCAATATCCAGTATTTGAAAAGCGTGTGGTAGGTAGATAAAGAAGATTTGAGAATATCTGTAGTGAAACTGTAGAGAAAGAAAAAAACAACAAGATGAAGTTGCGCCTGCAAGTAAAAAGAAAAAGGACAGTGTTGAAGAGAATGTTGGTTATCGGTTTGAAAATAGTTGTGGTGTCAACTGCTATGCTAATGTAGTAGTTAATGTTGTTTTATTTCTTGAAAGTTTGCAACAGCAAATTGTTGAAAATCTGGACGATAGATTCTGTTCATTGTTGTATTCTGTCTATGAGAAATGTAGTAGTGATAAAAGTAAAATACAAAGTGTTTCTGATATTCGAAATGTTTTGGACATATGTTCTGGTTCCACTCAATTTACACAGAATATTCAGCAAGATTGTCAGGAATTTTTAATGTTTATGCTTAGTGTACTGGAAGATGAAGGTATAGATATTGAACAGATTTTTGGTCTTTCTTAACCGCATCCGTGCGGCGCGAATTCCCCTCCCATGCTGACTCCGCCTTGCGCGGGCGGAGTCATGACGGAACGGTTCCGTCATCAGCACAGCTCAGCTGATGCTGATGAAGGAACCGTTCTGTCATCAGCATCGAAGGGGTTAAAAAGGGCAACATGACTGTCAAAATTGTTTGTTTACATGTAGTACTAACATAGACACTGAAAGATTCATATTTTTGACTTTACCAGATTGTGAATCAGTGTCTTTTAACAATCTAGTTAGAGGAGGTAGTCAAAACATGGAGTGTAGCCAATGTAAATCAGAAATGTCATCAACATTATTTTTAAGAAGATATGGACAGTATGTTATTTTAATGCTGCAACTTTGTAGAGCTGATGGAAGAATATTGGAAACTTTAATAAAAAATGTTGTAGCTGGTCAAGTTTCAATACCAGGAGGAACTTTTGTAGCTGTTGCAATTATTTTTCATGATGGACCTTCTACAACATCTGGACATTACACTGTTTATTTAAAATGTCTGAAAGGTTGGATACATTGTAATGATACTCAATTACTTTTTAAACAACGTTTGCCTAAAGAGTTACCAAATTCTTATCTAATATTTTTAAAGCCAAAATTCAAAGTTCAAAATTTGGCCTTTCAGGATTACTGCTGTTAAGGTAGTTGTCTGGTGTTGTACAGTATTTTGTACCTGAGGGTGAGGAGCTTGAAGGTAATCCTCTTGTTGATGTTGAGGCAGAGTAGGTGTATCATGTCGTGGATGATGTGGCTGTTGCAGGGGACATTGAAGATCAATCAGGTGGAGGTGCTTTGGATTGGTTGTAGTCGGTATAGGTGTTTGGCTGTAATTCTTGTGTAGAGTGTGTTGCCACAGTGTAGTCTGTTTCTTGTTTTCTTAAGGATGTACTTGTAAATGTTGTGGAGAATGTTGAGGGTGTTATAGCACTATGAGGAAATGCTGTAGACTTGTTTGCACTTGTAGAGGGAGGAGTTCAAAATGAATCATAGGTTGTGTACATGGTCAGTAGGTGTTGGTACTGTTCACAGTGTAGTTGACCAGCAGGAGTTATCTGAAGCTAAGGGGGTGAGTTTGAGAAAGAATATCTTCATGTTGTGTGAATTCATGTTTTATAGAGCTGCTCCTTATCCACTTGGTGACATCCTTAATTGTGTCGTGGAAGTAGTTTTTGGTGGTGTGTGGCTCCTTGGTGAGGAAGAGGATGAGCTGGATGTCGTCGATGTAGGAGATAATGTTGTGGTTGAATTGGTGGTCCATTTGTGTAAGGGTGGCCATGGAGATGTTGAATAGCCTTGGACTGAAGAATGAGCAGTGGAAGACGGTGCAAATTATGTCAGTGGATTTGGATCTGAAGGCTGGGAGGCAGATGCTCAGAGTTTCTATTGAACAACTTTTAAACTAAGAATTTCACACATACTATTTGGCCATGGGGAAAAGTTCGTGAAGCTCTTAATGACTTTTTGTTGTAAATTTTGACTGCATATTTTTGTAAGTAATATTATTTATAATGGAAGAAAATTAATGATGGTGTTTTGTTTTTTCAAGATTGTTTGCCATATCTCATAGTTACGTAAGAAATTGGTCTGAGAAAAAAATATTTAAGATTGTTATTGAGATTGTTGATTGGATTTCTTTTAGATATTCTTTTTGATTTCCTTTTTTTTGCCCGCTGTTATGTGATGAGTCTTATTGAACTCACTGTTTCTAGTGAATTTCAATATATTCTGAGAACAGCAAAAAAGGCATCTGAAATGCTTTACAAATGATTTTGTGTTGTAAAAGATACATTGTAACTGTATTTTGTTTATCTTCTACAGATGCTAAATTTATAATAATATATTTTTTTTAATTTAATATTTTGAAGGTAAGTATAACTAACTGTTAAAAATGATCGATGGGATGTACTTCTACAGAGCTGAAGTAAGAGAACGTCCATGGTGTACATAAGTTTGTAAAGACGGTTTGTATCTTTACAACATTTTTGAAGAAATTAAAATATATATATACTGAGTGTACCTGTATTCTTTGCATTTAACTACAACACATCAACTACTTTGGAACTGGTAAGGTGAATAGATATTTTGTACTTTTTTTAGTACTGCACTTTATTATAATAGCCCTAGTTTTTTTCTATAGTGATAAAAAGTCACTGGTTTAAAAATGTAAGGAAAATTTTAAACTAAAATTTAATATAAGAAATTTGATTGATATATTCATATAAAGTAGTTGAGAACGCCGAAACCAAGACCTGGAAGGACGCGCTGCAAGGGGACTCGCAGCTTACCTGCGCACCTGCTCACCTGCATTACCGGACACACTGGGCATCTTGGCACAGCTGGGCTCCTGACGTTGTGGTCTCCCCCGACGGGGAGCTGCTGACATCGCTCGGCCGCGGAGCGGGGTCGAGACTACAGCTCCCAGCCTGCCCTGGGAGATCACCGCCCACTTCCTGGTTGGCGCGAACGGAGGCGCAGAAAACCAGACAGCTTCCTCCGCATCGCGGACGCGCGCGGGCGGCGCCGGGCGGAGCCCGGGCAGAGGGCGGGCCGTCTGTGGCCGCCAGGGGACGACAGAGGACAGGACAGGCCATATCCCTTGGCTGCCGCCATGGGGAAACGTAAACTATTGAGACAGGATAACGATAAGGACGGTAAGAAACCTAAGGTGGCTAAGAAACAAGATACAATAATTTCCTATCTTACTTCTGCTGTGGGAGCCTTAAATGATGAAATTGACCTCGCTGAAAAGGAGCTAGGTCTTGATGCCAGGGATACTTCTGTTATTGTTTCAGAACATGCCCCATTTCTTAACAGTGCGCTTCCTGTCCCCCTTGAGCCTGATATTGCTATTATACAACCACCTCAGGCCCCCATACCAACACAAGTAACATCCCCTACGGCACAAGAACATGACTGTGGACCGGTACCCCTACAAGACCACAATCGTAAGGGGGTAAAGGGAAAACGCAGGCTTGCAAAGAAAGGCCACAATAATAACAACAAGTCTACTTTGGACCCGGACCTGGCTGATAGAGTTGACCCAAATATAATTGATGCAAGGGTTATGAACCACATGGCAGACTTAGTGGAGGGGATGTTTGAGTCCCGCCTGGAGCCGGCCCTTGTTGCTATTGCTAAAGACATTGTGGATACTCTTAATGCCTGTGTACACAAACTTCTGGACAAATGTAAAAACCTTGATAATTTCATTAAGGATCACAAAGTACAAATCAATAGGACAATGATCCAGAAGGATGGGGGGACCAGACCCAAAACTCTCTCTAGGCCGTGTGTAGCTAATGAAATAGCTGAGGGTCAGATCTGTGAAGATGCTGTTGGGCCCAGAGAGTCTCAGACAATCCCAGGGGGTCAGCAGGGTACGTCCGACAAAGTATTATCTCTAGCAGGTGACATGAAGACAAGTCTCCCACTGATTCCCCCTAGCAAACCTTCCCAGAACAAGAGCCGTTTTTTGCACCTCCCTCCAGATGCGGCCCCTTTAGTAGCTGTCCTAACTGGAATCCCACCTTTGAGACCTGGTATGATAGAAACCGATCACGATCTATTGGCTAGGACCCAAAACTGGTGCTCTCAATTCTGTAGTGGCGGAATTGATATTTCTAAGAATATCATCTCTGCAAGACGGGCAGAATGGGTAGGTAGACGGCGAAAATGCCTATCTGGGGATTGTGTGGTTATCAACTTTAACCTCCCTAATGTTGCAAACAGACTGTTTTGGGATGGTTCTGAACTTAAGGGTACTTGTATTAGACCTTTACCATTGGGTTATTTCTATCCACCCGACACCCATCCAGTTAATAATAGGTTGACCCTCCCACTTACGGGATCTACAGGGAAGTCTCACTTATCCAACTATTCCTATCAGGCAAGACAGACTGAGCTTAGAGAGGGTGGTTGGAATACAGTACCACATAGTAAAAACCCGCCCCCAGTCAATGATATTTTCACACCTACCACTATAGAAAATAGATTTTCACCACTGTCAGATATGGAATCAAATGACTGACTAAATAACCAAGTTTTAAGCAATGAGGATAATAGACCATTGTTAGATAATAAATCCTCACGTAAATTTTTAAGTTGGAATATTGCAGGTTTGCACAATAAAAGAAATGATCGACCATGGATTAATTATATTCAAGGCCATGACATAATAGCCTTTCAGGAAACATGGGACCTAGATAATGATTTTTGTTTAGACGGCTTCTCCTCCTTCTGTGTAAAGGAAGTCCCAGGCCGGAGAGGCCGACCAAAGGGAGGTTTGCTACTCCTGGTCTCTTTGGACCTGGTAGGATCTTTCAATAGACTTGAGTTTGCATCTGATAATATATTGATTGTAGAATGGGGGGGTCTAATCCACACCACCATCCTGCTGATCAACTATTACAATGTCATAGAGAAAGAAATATGTAACTCTAATTTTAGCGCCTTAGAACGTTTTTTAAATGAATATAAAAGCTCACATAGCACTTCTATTGAAATTGTGGTGATGGGAGATTTTAATATTCACCCCTGCAGATGGGACTGCCTGGTGGACCAGCAGATGGGCCCTGTTGGTTCCCTTGCTGTACATTTTGAACATACCCCAAAGGGGGAAGCCCTGGAGGCTCTGTTAGCGAGTCTTAACCTCTTCGAGGTAGATGGGTTTAGGGGTGAGGAGAGAATAGCAACATTCAAAACGAGGGAATCTGGCACAGTCATAGACTACATATTTGTCTCAGCTGGTCTGATCCCTGTAGCTACCTCATACACAGTTGAGGATTCTGTATACAGTGATCATAACCCCCTTGTCCTGGAGATAGATCTAGGAGATATAATTATCAGACGTAATCCTTGTGGTATAACTAAAGACACTCTGAAACTCAAAGATCAGTCTAGAAGACTTAACTGGGCGAAAGTAGTCCCTGACTCATTTATGCAGGATTTACTCTCCAAAGCAGAGCAGACTTTACAGTCTGCCTTGATGAAGCGGCCGATGGTACCAACATTATGGAATCTTTCATCTCTATCTGTAATGTGATCAACGAGGACCTAAAAACTAAACCTAAATCTTTAGCATCCAACCACCCACGTTGGTTTGACGGCAATTGCTCTAAAGCTCACAAGGCTTTATTGCATGCCCTGAAACAAAAACCGAGGAACAGGGAGGCAGTAGATGTCTGAGGAGTGCCTATAAGCAAGCCATAGCTGCTAGGAAGAAGGACATTAAAACCACAGCCTGGCATGACCTTAGTACAATAGATACCCTTAAGGATAGTAATAAATTCTGGGGCATAATTAACCATCCATATTTCTCCTGTACAGAGAATGCTGTATTAGACCGTGTGATTGCAGATGATTTGTGGGTTGCACACTTCAGTAAGATCTATGACAATGAGGCCACGGATACATTCAAGCCCTCCGAATTTACACCTACTAATAGCCCCCGAATGTTACACTTTGAAGTGTCTGATATTGAAAAGGCAATTGTGGCTACATCTAAAAATAAAGCCCCAGGCCCAGATGGGGTGCCAGCGGACCTTTACAGGACACAACCAACCCTATGGGCTAAGGTCCTCACTAATGTCTTCAATTCAGCTACTACTAACGGTTTTCCCTCATCATGGTCTACATCAACCATAATACCTGTGTTTAAAAAAGGCTCGAGATGTGACCCCTCCTGCTACAGACCAATCTCCTTAATCGACTCTGCCGTTAAAATCTTGGGCAGAGTGATTCTTTCAAAACTGGAGGATTGTCTGAAAGACGGAGGGGTTCTCTCTAACCTTCAATATGGTTTCCGTGCTAAAAGAGGTACATTAGATCAATGCCTCAACTTGCAAATGCTCATTAGCAAGTATACCCAGGCGAAAGAAGGCATGCTCTACATGGGGTTTATGGACTTATCGTCAGCCTTCGACCTGGTAAGTAGGGGGAAACTGTGGGAAATTCTGAAGAACTTGGGAATTGACCCTTGCTTAGTGAATTTTTTAGATACTCTCCACCAAGGACTAAAAGCCAATATTCGTGTAAACAGGGAAGGAGGATGCACTCGCTATTTTGACTCTAAGCGGGGTGTAAGGCAAGGGTGTATCTTGGCCTCTCTGCTTTTCACACTTTATATAAATTCCATTGACAAACATTTGATAAAAGCCACGCAGGACATTCCGCTTGTGGGAAACTCTGCAGTCCCGGTCCTGCTTTATGCCGATGATGCGGTATTGTTGGCATGCACAGGACTGGGGCTGCAGAGACTTTTAGATTCCTTTGGTGGCTTCATGGAATCATTAGATCTGAGTGTGAACAGTAAGAAGTCCCATGTTATGGTGGTAGGAAAGCGCCCAAAAACATACAGAATACATACTTTTTCCTGTAATGGTGTTGTCCTGTCAATTGTTCCTGTATTTACGTACCTTGGCGTAATTTTTGATCTAAAGGGAAGCTGGACCCCCCAAATTAATGCGAAATGCCTTGCGGTCGCCAGATCGGCATCTGCTTTAATGGACTTTGTTAAGCGGTTAGGATCCAGGCCTATGGAGGCTCTTTTAACCATTTATAAATCGAAATGTGCATCTATCGCACTGTATGGGGCCTCATTATGGGGATATTTGCAACAGGAAAAACTGCAGAGAATAAGTTTTTACGGACTCTCTTAGCTGTTCCCCAATCAACGCCTGTGTATACTATTCACACTGAGTTGGGACTGAGCTATATTTCCGACCTTATTCACTTAGCCCCTATATCGTGCTGGGTTAAAACTTGGACCAACAAGGAGATTTCATTGAACCACGCTATCCTAAAAGATGTAATGGCACTTGATAAAGCATATAAAATACCCTGGCTATGCTACATAAGAGACGTCTTTGCCAAACTGGGACGACCAGAGCTTTTTCATTCCCCGCATTTGCTGCATAAAAATGATCTGAAGTGGATTAAGAAGAACTTTATGAGGATGGTAGAGCAAGATCGAGAACAGGTGGAAATGTATAAACCCCTTTTGAGAGCTAATTATGTTCTGAAAACTACTCCACACATAGAACCATACCTCAGAATTATATCTATTCCACAGCATCGACATCTCTTGATCAGATTTAGATTGAGCATTGTTCAATATAGTTTGGGTATCTCATGTGTGTGGGGGAAACCAGACCTTACACCTCCCTGTAGCTGTGACAGTGTCTCCCCTCAAAGCCTTTTGCACTTTATCATGTTTTGCCAGCACTTTACGGATATCAGGAAGAGACATCTACTGCCTATACTCAGAGAAGCGGGATTCACCCAGGTTAAACCAGCACTGATGTTCTTACAAATGTTAAGTACACCGAGGGTGATGTTCGGGGTTGCTAGCTTCTTGGTGGCTGCTGTTCGTAATAAGAATAGGAGGGTTGCCCTTATGCAATTGGAGATTTGATTATATCCCTTCTCAATGTACAGATTATACCCCCCTGCTAATGAATTGTGAGGTTTTATTTTACCTTTGGTTGATCCCATCACCAATACCTGATTTTATGTCTTTTATCATGTATAATATTGTGTACTATGTATGATCACATTTTTAATGCATTTTAATATTGTTGTGTGTAATATAACTGTGTGATCGCTTTTATGATTTTTATTAATCGAAATAAAGTGCTATTGACTTGACTTGCATAATATTTTTTAAATGGCAAAATAGTTGATAAACCTAGTTTTGTATTATGTATTAAGAAAAATGATGAAATGAAGTGTTTATATTTTTCCACAAGGAACAACAACATTAAAAAATTCACTATGGAAGAAGAACAGAACAATATGGAAATTAGTTTTGAAATTAGTAACACTCTGATTGAGGGGCTAAATATACCTTTCATGGGGAGTGAGAATGAAGATGAAGGTATTGCTGCTGGAGATATCACCTGTGATTTTTTTAGACGAAACATTGGTTGATGATTTTATTCAAGCATTAGACAACATCGAGTTTCATGAAATTCATCCAGAAAAAGAGATTTCAGACGAAATGATGTTAGAAGCTCTAATATATTATGAAATGTTACAGGAATAAATTTATGATTTAAAATTAAAAATGGTTTAAGAGACTCTTCTTGTAGAATTGTAATCATTCAGGTAGTATCTAAGTACTCATGGTGCAAAGTGGACCTTAGGATATGTACTGCTTCAAACTTCTATTGATTATGTATGTACTCTTCTATGCACCAGCAAAGTTGTGTTTTATAGCTTTTATTTCCAGGTCTATAGTCCTCTGTCTCCCTCCCTCTATCTCCCTCACTCTCCCTTTCTGTTTGTCGTCCACAGCTTCCCACTTTCTCTGTCTCTCTCCCTCTATCTGTTTCCCTCCCTCGGTTTGTCACTCTCTATCTTCGTCTCTGTCTGTCCCTGTATTTTTCCCTCTGTCTCCCTCTGTGTCCCTCTGTCTCTGTCTGTCTCTGCCTCTATCTCTCTGCTCCTGTCCCTGTATCTGTCTCTATCTGTCTGTCTCTGTCTTCATCTCTATCACCCTCCTTCTCTCTGTCTTTCTCTTTCCCTCCCTCCCTCTCTCTCTGTCTTTTTCTGTCTCCCTTCATCTCTCTCTCTCTCTGTTTATCTTCCTCTTGCTTGCTCTCTAACTCTCTCTTACTCTCTCTCTGTTTCACTAACTCTCTCTGTCTCCCTCTCTCTCTGTTGCTACAAGACCGCAGAGGGGGAAGCCAGCACGTTTTGCAATTTTACACCCAACTGAAGTTGAGTTCTATAGTGGTTTCTATCCTGAAAGGAGTTTACTAGAGCCCTTTGCAAGAGCAGATGTCTGCCGTGTAGAGACCATAACACAAGAAAAGCCAAGCCTTGATCCATACGCAGAGCACTTCTTCAATAGGGTTTACTCTTGCTAAATTGTGCACAGCTTTAGCTAACAACACTTCATGAATATTCTACCATCAATAAATGAGAGAGCAAGCAGAGAGAACATGCCTTGAATTTTCAGAGTGTAGCCATGGAACGTCTCTCCAATGGTTCTATACAGAATAGCTCTAGCGTACACCAAAAGTGAAGAACTATGAGCACATGCACACACATTTTTAACTTGACATGCATACCATACATCCTGCTTCTCTGCAAGAGGCTTACCTTGGTTCGCTGTGCACAGGCTGCCGATGCCAAGGTTAAGGCTTTGTTCTGTAAGTTCAAGACATCAAAAGAATTACCACAACAGGAATTGCAGAGCCCATATTAACACTGAATGCCTTTAGTGTGTTTTTTTGTAGTTGATAGACAGGCGGTTATTTCCTTCGTCTAGCCTGGAGATGAGAGCTATTAGCACTGCTGCATTTCACAAGGGTTTCAAAGATCATAGAGCAGAATGTTAAGGAATGCCTCTTAATTAGCAGCCATTGTGAGCTAAGTGGTTGCGACACACCCACTATTTGTAGGCGACACAGTACTGTGTCGGGACACACAGTTTGGAAAGCTCTGCCT
The DNA here is from genome assembly GCF_964263255.1 of Lissotriton vulgaris. Taxonomy (NCBI): domain Eukaryota; kingdom Metazoa; phylum Chordata; class Amphibia; order Caudata; family Salamandridae; genus Lissotriton; species Lissotriton vulgaris. The sequence goes on along the minus strand of NW_028241857.1, from coordinate 26,127 downwards.
TAGGCCATGGACTGCTTTAAACCTGTATAGACTATGCATGCAATCTTCTATGTAACTAGAAACGAGTCCTTTATACTTTGAATTCCCCAGTCTGTATCATTAGACTTTCATCAATCACTCTCTTTTTGTGATGTTCCATGGCACAGCTTTTTAAGTGATATTTATCAGGCAGAAATAACTCCATTTTTTTGGCATACTGCTACATGATAAATAGCAGTCCTTTTAACATAGTGTTCTGCTTTAAAGGAGCATGCAATGGGTGTTGCTGGGAGCATTCACAGCAACAACTATAGCTTTTTGACACTGCCCCAGACTTATGAGAAATTGTAAATTTGAGGCAGTGACAAAAGCTTACGCCTCCTAGGAGAGGTGTGAGGGATGCACAACAATGAAAAATTGTTTTATTTCTGTTTGTTTCTCATTTTTCTATGTTTGCTGCATTCTGCAGCACATATAGAAAAAAGAAAAGTCTCTTGTGATTAATTTTGTACAGCAAGGTTTCCCTTGCTGAACAAAAATAATTATCCCTGCAACACAGGCACCCTTGTACTATTGTGCAAAGGTGCCTGCGTTGGCACAGGTACACCATTGAGTTATGGTGCAGGGGAAAATGAGAGGCATGTGCCGTATCTGATAGATATGGCGCATTCTACTCTTTTTCATTCGACGTAGGGAAGTGCAGCAGGAACGCCTGCTGTACTTCCCTATGGCAAAATGTCATAAATGAGGTACTATGTCATTAGCCAAGTATTGATAGTGCAAAGTGGGCCAAAGGGCAAGGAGTTCTTCAAACCCCTATAGACTATTCGCATACTGTTCTATGCACCTCCAAATTTGACTTTTACATATTGAATTCCCTAGTCTCTCTCCTTACACTTGCAGCAAACACTCTTTCAACTAGACACTCTCCTTGCAGAATAGTATCATTCACGGCCTCATTTATGAGACTTCTTGTGCTATTGGAACGTCACTTTTTGTGATGTTCTGTGGTACAGCTGTCAGCATGATATTTATCAAGAAGTACTAAGGCACTTTATTTGGTGTACTGTTGCCTGATAAATATCAGCCCCTTTACTGCAGTATACTGCGTTAAACGGGTGTGTAATGGGTGTTGCTGGGGGTGTTCCCAGCAACACCCATGGCCTTTTGACACTGCCCTACTTTTATGAGAAATCATAAATCTGAGGCACTGACAAAAACGTATGCCTCCCCTGGGGAGGCATAAGGAAGATACAATGGGAAAAATACTTTTATTTCTCTTCATTTTTTCTTTTCTATGTGTGCTGATTTCTGCAACACACGTAGAAAAAGGAAAAGTCTCCTGTGATTATTTTTCTACAGAAAGGTTTCCCTACCTGTACAAAAATAATCATCCTTGCAACGCAGGCAGCCTTGCATTATTGTGCAAAGGTTCCTGCGTTGGTGCAGACAGACCATTGTGCGCTGTTGCAAGGGAAAAGGATAGGAATGCACTGTATCTTATAGATATGGCGCATTGATGTCTTTTTCTTTTGCCATAGTGAAGCGTAGTAGGAAGGCCTGCTGCACTTTTCTACGGCAAAATCTCATAAATAAGGCCTATGTCTGTAGTCAAGTATTCATGGTACAAAGTGGGCCTTAGGACATAGAGTGTTTCAAACTCCTACAGACTGTGTATACACTGTTCTATGTACCTGCATATTTGCTTTGTTTATGATGAATTTTGAAGTTTCTATCTTTTCACTTCCAGCAAACACTCTGTTACTCGTGGTATAGTTTTATAGTGACTCATTGATCCTTGTGAAGTAAGAAATTCACTACATTAAAACAGTAATTAATAGTTGTACAATAAGTGGTATATCCCCAGAGATATGACACCATGGATGCACCGTATTTACAATGTGGTGCACTATGAGGAAAAAATGGCACAGATATATGATGTATCTGTGCTGTGAAGATGGTGCATTGCTTGACTTGCATTGGAAGTGCAATGCAGCTCCAGGAATGGTCTTTGGGCCCTATGCTCATAATGCTGTATCAATCCTTACACCTGCTTCAAAAAGGTGCCGGGTTTTGACGCAGTATAAGCCCAAAAGTGACTGAATCAAATCTTTTAGATTTCACTTAGTTACTTTTAGGAGGTGTTCCTGCACCAGAACACCCCCCACCTGCTCAGGAAAGCCTCCTTCTGGCTCAGGGCTTTACAATTTGGCGCACCCTTCAATTACATCACATTGTAAATACCATACATTATGGCACATCGTTTGCACCATCACTGCATCACATATGTGATGCAACAGTTGTGTAAAAGAGGCACAAGGGGGGTCCTAAAACCGCCCTTAATACATACAAATTCATCCAGGCAGTTTCACCAATAGTGCAAATTGAAGCATAGACTTGTAACATATTTATATGCATATGTTACATTCAAGTGCTTCGGAGGTACTACAGTATACTTTAGGTAAACACCTTATAGATTTAGGCTGTAGCACATCCTTATAGTTCTGCACTTTCACATTCACCATACACTATTAATGTATACATTCATTCATTTATGAACTACACATTCTTTCTGACAAACTTTTACAGACTAACATAGAAATATAGTTCTATTTTTTTGACCAGTAGAGGTAGTTCTAAAAAGAACAGTTTATTCGTCTTTGTTGTTTTATATTTTTTTTGTAGTTTTTTCAACAATTGTTCATTTTTTTAAACAGTAAAATTGAACTTTTGAAACCCCAAAAATATGGACCTGGAACAAGAAAGTTAAAAAAAATATATTTCTTAGGGTAACGTTGCTGCTCTTGCCTCTTGACAATCACGTCCACAGATTGCTCACCATAGCAAAGCAATTGATTGCAATGTTTGCAGTGGAAAGTGATCTCAGCAAACTGGGGAACAATAATATGGTTTGGAGTGCCTGAGTGCTAGCCACTGCAGTTGGTGGATTGTCCTGTAGGCTGCGTTTTGCCTCCCCTGCATAATTGTTCGGATGCAAGTTTTTGACGTGACGGTCCATACTCGCAGTACCGAAAGAGTACTTTTTTGTTGGGTCACCTCTCGATAATGTCACGTCACAGATCTTACACTTGACCTTAGGTGCATTCAGCTTTTTTTGTACCTCTGGAAAAGTGAAAAATTTCCATATAAAGGCTTCTTTTTTTTCCGAGGAGTCTCATATAAAAATTCATTTTCATCTGATGAATGGTCAGAGGGTGTTTGAGGCAGACCAGTCATATTGATGAAAATTGTCCTACAGGACTTCAGCTCCAAAGAAAAGATTCTGCTCCTCAGAAAGTCCAAGTAGAATGATCTTTCAACAGTTGGAGTAGGAAGTATTATGAACCAATTAAATCCCTTCTTTTAAAGTCACATGGCTGCGCGTACTCTTACGGTGTGCTTACGGAGCTTTTACGCTGCGCTTACGGAGCTCTTACGGTGGGAGTACGTACGACGTACCAACACGATAAGCGTAATTGCTTTGAAAAGTAATATACTCTTATTAAAAGTTTAAATAAACTATTTTCTTAATTATCCCAGATAATGTCTACCTTTAAAATGTACAATAAATACATAGATATATTGTTTTAAACATTATAAAACTTTCGTGGGGTGCGCGCACGGTGTGTCGTACAAACGTAAATGACGTCACACGGAAGCGCTAATGCGCCACATAACGTCAAAATGTATTTGTGACATATGCGTGCATACGCACTGAGTACGACTTACAATACAGAGGACGGTGCAATAACCATAAGCGTACGGACGGATAATCCCAATCCCAAAAAAAGAAATTATATAGAATGTAATTTTTTTTATATATAATTTTTTTTTTAATTTAGTTTTATTAGTTTACATTAAAATATGAATTATAAATAAATAAAAAGTATGTAAATATTTATTATAAAAATGAAGAAAAAAAGTTTAAAAAGAAAGAAATTCAAGAATTAATACATTTTACAATTATCATTTACAAAACCTTTTAAATTCACTGAAAAAACCATAGGTTTCACACACGTCATAATTAGGAATTAGCATTTAAAAAAACTTAGAAATTCACTTAAAACACCAAAGGTTTCACACATGTTATAGTAAGCTGGACATTTCACTCATACAAAATCATTGAAATTCCCCGTTCTAGTTAGTTCAGCTAACTATAACTTGCGCGCCCGCAATGCACTGCTAATGACGTCACATATTACATCACTCATGACATGGTCAGTGACATCACTCATGACATATTGATATTGATTGTTGATTACACCACAACCAGGGTGGATGTCTTCTGCTTTATAAGAAAACTTAAGTTAAAAAAACATTTTGCTTTGCAATCAGCTAAAGACCTTGATACCCAGAATGACGATATAAGAGTAAATGAATCTGATGAGACCATGTCTTTATTGGCATCAGACACACATGTTTTCCTTGATGCCAATGACTTACTCAATTCCAACGACAATACGGAACTAAATCCTATTGATTCTACTCAAGATCGTCTAAGACAGATTCCTATTCCCCCTAAAGGAGCAGGTTTGAGCCCTTTCCACAGCAAATCAAAATTCGTACCTCTGATGCCAAAAGATGCGATTGACATTTTTCACGATTGTGTAACAAATGACCTTAAGAAGCTGTACACCCACACTAACAACAAAAGGAGCAAAAAGGAGACATATACTAAAATTGCCTATAACAAATTGATGAAGAAACTTGATAATAACCCTGACATAGTGATTAAGAAATCAGATAAGGGGGGCAATTTGGTGATCTGGCCTAAGAAAGATTATATCGCAGAGGCCAAACGCCAACTTGAAGACCCAGCCTGCTATGCTAAGAGTACGCACAAGGAATATGAAAAAGCAATATCTCATTTACATAAGTCTTTGAACCAATGGAAAAGGGAAGGCTTAATATCACCGGAAGAACATAAATATATGTATGTGAATTTTCCCATCTTGCCTTCTCTTTATCTCATTCCGAAAGTGCACAAGGCCGTGCAACCAATACCGGGCAGGCCGATTGTTTCGGCTATTGGCAGTGCAGGAGAAAAAGCTGGAGAATACATAGACTTTTTTCTCCAAGACTTTGTCAAACAACTCCCTAGTTTCACTCGGGACACCAGTGACTTTATATCTAAAATATCTACACTGATATGGGAGAGTGATATGTTGCTTATTTCGCTTGACGTGGAATCGCTGTATACCAGCATAGATCACGCCAGGGGTTTATCTGCTGTACAACACTACCTTTCAGGCAGACCCATCCAATACTATGAACACAATAAGGTGATTGTAGGCCTTATAGAATGGTGCCTCTATAACAACTTTTTTTCCTTTGGTAAGGAGATTTTTAGACAACTGAGAGGCGTGGCAATGGGGGCCTGCTTCTCTCCCAGCTATGCGTGCTTGCACGTTGGCTGGTGGGAGGAGCAGGTCCTTAAGGTTCGCCACAAGGCGTGGATGGATGGACATGTGAGGTGCTTTTTAAGGTACATCGATGATGTCTTCATCATCTGGAAGGGCAGCAAAGAACAAGCGCTGTTGTTTATTGATGATATCAATGACAATTCGCTCAACCTTAAATTTACGGCGCACATTGATAAAAATCGCATCCAATTTTTGGATGTTGAGGTATATGTCTCTAATGGAATTTTAAACACCACCCTCCATAGAAAACAAACGGCTGGCAATGCCACATTACATGCGACCAGTATGCATCCTAAGCACACAATCTCTGGAATCCCTTATGGGGAAATTCTCAGATTAAAGAGAATTTGCAGCTCTCCCTCTGATTTTAATGCCTGCTTGGAAGAACTCTTAATGAGATTAAGAGCTAGAGGGTATTCCGAGCGGATATTAAACGCAGCCATCACTAAATCTCTTTTAAGATCTAGGGAGAGCCTCTTTCCTGACTCTACTCCAGTAGTTGAACCTCCTACAAATATTGAACCCCAACTTGAATGCCCACGTCTAATTACTACTTTCAGTAGGGAAGATAGGAGAATCAGGTCAATTCTTAACAAAAATTGGCCGATTATAATGAGCGACCACATTTTAAGCACCAGGTTGCCTCCTTCCCCAACTTTAACCTTTAGACGAGCCAGAACAATGGGCAACCAGTTGGACAAATCAGCCCCTGAGTTAAAAACCAAAGTTCCATGGTTACGCCCTTCCAGAGGATTTTTTAAATGTTCCAGTTGTAGGGCTTGTAAGTTTGGAGTCACCACTACTCATTACCTTACCCCGTTTAGCAAAGTTGCCAAAACCATCAATGGCAACTATAATTGTAAGACTGACCATGCTGTGTACGTTCTGGCGTGCACCTGTGGGCTTAGATATGTTGGCAGCACTAAGCTCCAGGTGCACGCCCGGATATTGCAGCATCTGCTGGCAATTCTTCATAGTGACCCAACTTACCCAGTTGCCCGACACTTTAAGCGGGCACACAACAAAGATCTTAACTGCCTGAGCTACTTTGTGATTGGGGCTGTACCTCAATTGAGACGAGGAGGTGACCGTGAAGCAGAGCTCAGAAAAATGGAGTCTAGGTTCATATTGGAACTCGATAGTCGTTGGCCCAATGGGCTTAACAATATTGAGGAGATGCATCATTTTCTGTAAAGTTAAAATCTGAATTCTACAGTATCTCGTTCTGTTTTCCTCTGTGCAATAGCCACTTGTTCTTCTAGTTAGGTTCCCTATTAGAAGTTCCTTGTGCCTGTTTTTTATCTCTTGTCCCATGACTTGCTTTAACAACGGGTGAAGCTTATAATCGTTTCGCACCTATGGTGACACAATACATGCACTTTATCTTGTAATCATCAAGCAAAATGCTTTAATATACGTTTTTACAAATCCTATTCCTTGACTCAATACAAGAGTTCTATGATAGTTAACCTTGAGGCAATTTTTAATTGTACAGGTATCTCATTATGAAGGTAATTTGTATATATTTGTTATTGTATTAAGCTGATACTTGAGATAGCACAGTGGAGTGTAAATATGGAGTTGCACAGATACCATCATTTGTAAATATAAAATGTGAGGGTTCTAAGTATCTATATGATTACATGGGTGTGTATATAGTGACTAGTAGGGATGTACATACTTTTTCTAGTTGTTGGCTGGTTATGTGGGGTGGTGGGTGAGTGTGTATATATATATGAAATATGGTCTTATTTTATACATATTGTCATTTTAAGCTTCTTGGAAATAAGGTTCTTCTCTTCTGGTTTGAACTTGTCAATAGAACTCCCAACGGAATAGGATCATTTTGATTAATTTACTTTTGTAAACATTTAGGTACAGTGCTTAATTGCTGTTTACTGTTCCAATGGTGGTTCCATATGTTTCCGCTAAACCTGTGCACTTTATCACATTTTCATCACTTATGCACTTTTTTATATATATGCACTTTATATTACTGCTGCTATACATACCTATTTGCTTATTTGCACAGAATTGATATATGTGTCATCCGGATTGAATAAGGAAGAAATGTGTACAAATATTAATTTAATTGAATATGTATTTATGGATGAGGATAAATTCCTGGATTTAACCAGTTATGACTTTCTGTATACTAGTCAGCAATGGCAACAATGTATCAGCAATAGTGCGTTCTCACTGTTTACTATATGTCACGTGATTATGGTGGACGCCACCAGGGGGCGGCGTCATTATCACTGCATACATTTAAAATAGCATAACGATTTGAAACATGTTGCAGCGTGATCAAGGGCTTTCCGCCCGAAACGCGTCGCTGGTTCTGTTTTAATCAATAAAATTACCATCTTGCTGACTCTGTTGGTCCGGTCCTCGTTCTTGCTGGCGTGGAGGCGGTGTCTGCGAGCGCAGAGCAGGCTGAGGAGGAATCTCTTTTTTCATATATCTATATATATATATATTTGTGCAGGTTCCATATCCAAGTTAACAAAAACCACAGTCCTCGTGGAGAATGAAGATATAGACACGGTCCTCAGATTTGTGCAATAGTTTATTTTCGGTGCTCAAGCGTCACGACGCGTTTCGGTCCCTCCTCGGACCTTGATCACATGACACAGTGTAATCAATCACATGGGTTTAAATGCTGGTTAGGATTGATGACATCAGCACAGTACCATAGACATAGAAAAGTTTTTCAATAAAACAGTGACTTTAAATACATTGCAGTCAAAGTACATTATGTCAGTAACAGAGGTACATATGGCTGAGATACCCGCCACCCCCTCTCAACACAATCCCCAAGGATGGGAAACCGGAAACAGTTCTGAAGTTTTTTGGAGACGGGAGGGAGTGACCCTCCCGGGCCGTATTTATTAAAATATGAAACAAAATTAAAACATTAAAATAAACAGTTTCATATTATGTACAATTTCATTACCACATTGCGATGTTTGGCTAACCTTAACATATCCTCTAGTACAAAGGTTCTCCTAGCCGAACTAACATCCTACCAAACATTTACTTAACTTTTGAAATTGTACATCCTAACGTTTAAGGGCCAACGGCAAGGTCGTAACCGGTGTCAAGATCCCTAACCCAGACATATCCCCCTCACTTGTGAGGGGCGGCACGGAGGCTTACCTCAAGTGCAACTACCAATTTCCCTTGACTTGACGGGGGCCCCAATAAAACTCGACGCCACTTAAAGGTCGTACGAGGACTCGTGTGAGGTATCTAGAAGGTAGCGTAGACCCCCCCCCAAACCCCACACAACTTACCACATCTGCCGTCGCAGACGTACTGGCCCCGGGAAATTCCCCAGGAGGGGGCTGTAACCCCTCCTACCCATGAAGGGGCCTTGACCGCCTTCCCTTTCCTTTCGGCGACCCATCCTTAGAAGGGACCGCCTCCCCGTTGAGGGGCCAATGGCCACCTCCCCCGAGCGCCCCCATCCGTAATGGGTGACGCCCACTCATAGGAATCTTCCAATTAGTGCTCACCGATCATGACCTTACCGCCACAGGTCCGGATAGTTGACCGGCTATCCGGACCCCCCACCACACTCCTACCTAAAGGTCATGTTTAACGTCTTCAGCCAAGCTATGAAGTCTCCTATGAGTAACTCATTCCCCATCCGAGACAAATGAACACCATCCCCCAAGTACATACTGTCATCATTAATACATCCATGCGCGATAGAATGCAGTGCATTGGCACGGAACAACCTACTTACTTTGTTATTAATTTTTCTCACAGAGTGATTTAAAGCAGACACCGAAAAAGCCCCCCGCCACACTTTCCGTGGGATCATATGGGACCATGCAATCGTGCACCCTGGAACTCTCCTCGCTAACCAACTTACAGTGGAAAGCATCGCTTCCAGGAGAAGTCGTCTACCAGTGGTGACCAAATCATTGCCCCCAAGATGTACTATGACTACAGACGGCGGTGACCTCGTCCGCCCTAGCAAACCCTCGAAAAATGATTGGAACTGGTCAATACAGAGACCGCCCTTTCCGTAGAAGGACACCCTGTACCCGTATTCCCCAGCCACGTGCACCATGTCACCTGCCTTGAATACGTCCGTGGCACGCCTCACGTATGAGTGGCCCACGACCCACACCTCCTTTTTAACAGCCGGTGATGTCTGACCGCTGGCCCGGTGTTGGGTCGACTGCATAGTCCGCCCCGCCTCGTAGGCTTGCGTAACTGAAAACCAAACAAAAACAAGAAGCGTGAGTACATCATTACGGCTTCACAACATGTGCAAACGCACATACCTTTTATAACAATTGGAGGACCAACGCCCCACACGTTTAACTTGTTCCACATTCAGACCCCTGGCTGTAGCCTCTGTAGCAGCCCCTATCCGAAAGGAATGGGTCCCAAATTCACCCGGGTTCAAGCCCGCAGCTGTAATCGACATCGCAAGCACCCGCTGAAACTGAAACCTTGTCAGTGGGGTGGCGTCAGCGTGTCTCAACAAGGTCCCCCCCCATGACGCCACCCTTTGTGTTAAATAATCCTCTAAACACTTCACTGGGCACATGGACGACCCGGGAATCCTGCGTATAATTATGCATTCACCCATCCCACTCTGGTCGGTTTTGGACCTCACAAACGAGACAGTCATCGTCTCCCCTCTGATCTGAACGTGCTCTGCGCACAGTCCTCCCGTCACATCCTGCTTGTTCCTTGCCACTAATTCGCTTACCCGCATAGCCCCATGAAATGCAAGCGTAAAAGCGGCTCGGAATAACACTGTCTCAAACTGAGACGAACATGTTGCAGGGAGTCTGGATAATAACTGGGCCAACCTATCCAAACCTATCGGGCGCCTCTCATCTACTCTGCGACCCTCAAGGCGTTGCCACCCACGTAGCGCTTTTTGCACAACGAAAGACGCTGTCGGGTCCTGGATCCCATGAGCCCTAGCAACAAAGGAAATGGCAGCCCGATGCCTCTGGGCCGTGGCCACCGTTTTCCCTGCCAGATGTAATGACATCAGAAAGTTCACAACCCCTTCCTCCTGGCCCCAAAGCTCCTCTCTAGCAGTCCCCAAAAAGGCTAAATAGGACCGGAACGCCCCTTCATATGCCTTCCTCGTCCTGGGTGCTAAACTCTCTCCCACGAGGTTACGAAGTTCGGGGCACCGAGAGACCAAAGAGCTTCGGGAAAGGGTGCCGGCTCCGGGTCCGCTGTGGGCAGAAAAGTCCAGAAGGCCTGCATACGAAAACGAGAAAGGGCATCAGCCGCCTGGTTCATGACCCCAGGGACATGTCTTGCTTTGAACAACACATTCAGTTGCATACACAGTAATACGATTTCCTTGAGCAGCCTCAAAACCCATTTGCATCGTGCTGCCTGACTATTGATACACTCAACCACGGTCATATTGTCAGACCAAAATACCACAGAGTGATCTCTGAACCCTTCGGGCCACGTTCTCAGGGCCACGAAAATGGGGAAAAGTTCCAGGAAAGCAATGTTACTTGTCAGTCCACTGTTATGCCACCATGCCGGCCATTTTTGTGCAGACCATCGAGCACCGAAAATGGCACCAAAACCTACACTCCCTGCCGAATCTGTCCACAGCCCCAGCTCCTCAGAGGACTCGGCTGGTTTATTCCAGACGACTCGACCATTGAAGTCCGCCAGAAATGCCAACCAAATGCGCATGTCCTGGCGGACCTCGGCCGAGAGCCTCGTGCGATGATGGCCCTCCTTCAATCCGCCCATGGTTTGAGCGATCGAACGGGAAAAGGGGCGGGCCATAGGTATAACTCTCAGGGCAAAATTCAACTGGCCCACTAACTGCTGTAACTGATGCAGCTTAACCTTAGCTTCACTCAAACACATTTGCAGGGATGCCCTGAACTTTAACACTTTATCACTTGGTAAACGGAAACAACCTTCTCCGGAGTCTAACTCGATCCCCAGAAACTCGAGGCAAGTCGAAGGACCCACCGTCTTACCTGGTGCCAATGGCACGCCAAACTGATTCATTAAAACACAAAATGCAGCCAAAGCTTGCCCACATTCCGGATCCCCGGCTGCCCCCAGGAACAAAAAATCATCGAGATAATGCATCACATGTTGAAAACCCGTCTTCTTTGTGAAGACCCATTGTAGAAAACTACTGAATTTCTCGAAATAGGCACAAGAAATTGAGCATCCCATCGGCATACATCTATCCATATAATACTGACCCTGAAACATGAAACCCAGTAGACGCTGATCGTCTGGATGTACCGGGAGCAACCGGAACGCTGACTCGATATCAGATTTTGCCATCAGCGCCCCGGGCCCCAGGCGATTCAAAATGGCCACGGCCTCATCGAAAGATGCGTACCGTACCGAACACATTTCCGGGTCTATCGCTTCGTTTACGGAAAGACCACGTGGGGCTGACAAATTATGTATCAGCCGAAACTCACCCGGGTCCTTCTTGGGGACCACTCCTAAAGGCGAACAGACAAAGTTAGCCACCGGGGGTACACTAAACGGACCGGCAACTCGACCTCGAGTAACCTCCTTCCGGATCTTTTCCTGTACCACGGTCGTATGCTGCAAGACCGATATCTGATTTTTGCATCTTTCCACACCCTGAAAGTCCCCCACTGGGATGCGGAAACCATATGAAAACCCGTTCCGCAACACCCCAGCGGAAGCACGATCCGGGTATTCACTGAGCCAGGGAATCATTGCCAAGGTATCAATCGGGGTAGGTAAAGGCGCCCCTCGGACTATGTTAGACCTGTTTGGCACCTCCTCTACCCCCGCTATCACCCGTTTTGGCTCTGCACGTGGACTCAGGATGGGATGATTGCCCACACCCGCTACACTCGTGTTTAAATTTGCACGATCCCTGGGGCCTAGTACATTTACTCCTGTTAAAATTCCAACAAACCCCCTTTTTACCTGTATTACTGGTAGGCTTCGAGTGATTGTCGGTACCCGTACCTGATCGAAAAGGCGTCCCCGCATACTGACGGGAGGATTCGCCCACATTACTCCCTACTAATGGCACTTTCAACATACCAGTCTCCTTCATTTTGGACCAGGACACAGAATCATAACAATCCCAAGTTAAGTTTTTATCATGTTCTTTTGCTTTTCTGAAAAGATTATCATAGCAAAACCAATGATTACCCTCGTGTGATACCGAGTACCCCATGATCCTTGACTGATAACTCGGTAATTCGGGTAGCAATCCGGGCCTCCGTTCTCCCAAGATCGACGTGAAAATTCCCCATGCCTTGCCCCAATTGCCAACGTTTTCATTAACCTTAAAGGCGGCCATCTTTGCGCGCCAAACACTCGGATGCATGAGATCCTTCTGACCTTTAACATGCTCCATCTCATAATGATCAGTAAGCAACGAGAAGATGTTTACATATTCCCCTGCCCATATCTTTTCTTTAATAGCTAACGGAACATGCTGACCCAACCTCTCCCTTCGAGAGGGAGCCGACTCTTCCCTCGCAATCGGCAATGGCCGCTTACCTGAACTGGACGCTGTCTCTGCGACTAAAACCGTCCCCTGTGGCTTCTCTACGACCGTGGATACCTTCGCTGCTTCACGAGTTTCCCGCAGTTGCTTCATTAACACCTGCGCGTCGACAGCCGTGGCGCCCTTGCTACTTTTACCCAACCACGCTGCTACTTGTGCTGCCAGCTCGGGCGGCATGTCTTCCCCGGACACGGGGGTGACCACCACGGGAATCGGATTCCCTTCCTCCGGCACAGGAGTGGGTGCTTCGAGCGGGGCACTGGGACCCGGGGTATCTCCCCCAGCTGCTCCTCTCCTGGGCCTCTTGCCTTTTCCTCCCGGGGCCGTTCCCTCCAAAGGACGTTTCGGGCCCCCTTCCTCATTTTTATCCATCCGCCTCTTTAGGTCGGTCATCTCCTTCATGGGAACACGCAGCATCTGTTCGGTAGTCATTCGCTTTCCCGCCTTCTTCGGCATTCTCCGACAGAGTATCTGTAAAACAAACGAGAAAGATTACAACGCTCAAAAATGGCTCTTCGTTCCGTCTCGAGCTCACGTGCAGCGAGGAGGTGCAGCTTCAGAGCACAGGAACAAGAGGATGCTTTCCGGTCTTGTTCCTCCTTTTATCCGTCTTCAGGGCGGGCGTAAACCCGCCCCTGCCTGCCCCAAGGGCGTGGCCAGCCGCGTCAGTGTCTAGGCCAACCCACTCTAGGGCGGGAAAAGGCGCGCCCCGGCTACGCCGCTTCGGTCATACCAGCCGAGACTCGCCTCCCGCCCAAGATGGCTTCCCGGGGGGATCGTGGTACTCTGCCATACGTTCGGGGGGACCGATTGGTCGCCCCTTGCCATAAACAACCCAAGTTAAAAAAGGGAATGTTATAAAGTGCAGCAGTGATGTAAAACAAGGTAAAAAACTTTGAATCGCCTTGTCAGAAAAGTGCTTGTGCAAGTGCAAAATAGACAGGATTAAAATATCTAAAGTGCGCTGCGATGTTAAACAGGAGTCTTCACAATTTTGAGCCCAAAATTGGTTGCATGTAACGTGCATTATTAATCACATGTATCATGGTATAAATACCAAATTGTGATAGTTTCAAACGTGCGAAGCACAAGTGTAACAGATTTAAAACTAACGGTATAAATACCTTACCATGATAGAAAATGCACTATGTTACAAGACTTAAAAATAATGAGATTGTACAGGAGAAAATTGTGTCTAATTATAGACAATATGGAGCCCCAATAAAACAAATCAGAAGAGACATAATTAACAGTTTCAATTTCATGGCTAGAACTGTGGATGCAACCAACTAATAAGTTGAACAGGAGGGAACCCACCAACCTTGGTTCATAATCTGCCCCTATTGTGCCATTTGTATCCTGATAATAAAAAAACCTCATGAAATTAGTTGTACTCATTGTTTCGTCGAGAAGCTGCTCACAAATATCTGTTGCATATATATTTATATACACTATTTATATATTTTGATGTATGCTGTTTGTTTGAATAAATAGCTTAAAATGCAGGTATCAAAATTATATCCCAAATATCAAATCAGATTAAATATTGATAAAATGTGAGTAATAAATAGGATAAAATAGCATACATTGCTGTGCAGCCAAGTTATATCGTGGGTATTAGATTTGCATGGATACATAGACACAAAATGTAAAGCACTTTGCTAGGGTTCGGGTGGTTTTCAATGCATAAAACAATTAAAAACAGCCATTTGGATATTCAACTTAGAAGTATTCAGTTGAAATATGTTTATAGGCATGTTGACAGATCCTCAGTCATATTAAGACCCGTGGGCTGTTTGGTATTCAGCTCGAGGATATATCTCGTTTCCAATTGACGCAATTTTTCCTCGCGATTCCCACCCCTTCTGCTGGCCGGTACTGAGTCGATGACAAAGAAACTAAGTTCCCGGCTGTTGGAATTATGCATGGTCTTAAAATGCCTGGCCACCGGATATGTGTTATCTTGGTTAGTTATGGCCCTAAGGTGTTGTAAAATACGTTTATGTACTGGGAGTTTTGTACTTCCCACGTACATAAGTTTACAAGGGCAAGATAACACATATACTGCAAACTCTGTTTTGCAGGTCAAAAGTTGTTTTATTTTGTGTTTTTGGTGATCAAATGGCGAAGTATAAAATCTCATGTTGGTGCCTTGTTTGCATGCCTTACATACTTTACAGTTATAGAATCCACTGTGGGTTTTCAGCCAGTCTGTGGACTCTATCACTTCTGGGCTGGTCTTGATAAGTTCATCCCTCATAGAGCGGCCTCTGCTGTAGGTAATGGATGGGCGGATCGGCAGAGTACCACCGATGACCGGGTCACACAGTACTAAAGGCCAGTGTTTGCTAATGATGGACTCAATCTTTTTGTGCTGTTGGCTATATTGTAGTATAATTCTAAAGGGAGTACCCCTATTAGACGTTTTACCTACATTTGTTTGAGTACCATCAGATTTGCAGGGGACCACCTGCATATTGGTTCCTGTCTGTAAAAGGGATGACCGTTCTTTGGCCATAGATTTGGTAATGGCTATTTCAATAAGTTTGTCACTGTAGCCTCTTTCCCTGAATCTCAAAGCACTTTCTGTTTGTGCTTTGAGTAAGTCTTCTTCTCTGCTGTGAATACGTCTCAGCCTCAGCATTTCCCCATAGGGGATGCTGGCTATCAGATGACGTATGTGGGAGCTTGAGGCATGTAGTGTTGAGTTCCCTGCTGTGGCTTTTCTGTGGAGTCTGGTCTCTACACTGTTGTGTTGGATATATACTTCAGTGTCCAGAAATGTTATAGACTTGGCATTTATGTCTGCGGTGAAATGTAGATTCAGTTCATTGTTATTAAGACAATCCACAAATTCATTAGCTTTTTGTACATCACCGTTCCAAACAATAAAAAGATCATCAATAAATCTATACCATGCCACAATGTGGTCTGCCATGATCTCCCGATGCTCCACCATAAGAACCAGCTCCTCCCACCAGCCCATGTGAAGACACGCGTAGCTGGGGGAGAAGCTGGATCCCATGGTGACACCCCTGAGTTGCTTGAACAAAAGATTATTAAACATAAAAATGTTATTGTTCAGACAGAACTCTACCATTTCAAGTATCATTTTCTTGTGTTGTGCCATGTTACCCATAGATTTTTCAAGGTAATATTCCAAAGCTCTTAAGCCGTCAGTGTGCTTGATACTTGTATACAGGGAACTAACATCAAGTGCCATAAGCAAGTACCCTGGTTCCCATTTCAAGTCTTTCAATTTCTTTAGAAAGTCACTGGTATCGCCGATATATGATGGTAAAGCTTTGACATGTGCCTGTAAAAAATAATCTACATATTGAGAAACATTCTCAAGGCAACTCTTTCTTGCGGAAATTATTGGGCGCCCTGGGGGATTGTTAGGGTCTTTGTGCAGTTTAGGTAAGAAGTAGATCGTAGGAACCACAGGGAAGGGGTTGTGAAGGAATTTGTACTCTTGATTTGTAATTAGTCCTTCAAATTTCCAGTGTGAAAGTTTTTTAGCAATTGTTTCATACATCTTTTTTAGATCTGTAGCATTGCATCTCGTGTAACAGTTCTTGTCATGTAATTGGTGGAAAGCCTCTTTGGTGTACATTTCTTTGTTCAACAAGACGATGTTTCCCCCTTTGTCAGAGGGTCTAACCACAATTTTATTGTTCTTTTTTAGTTTTGCCATAAGGGAAAAATATTCCATCCTCTCCTTATTGTATCTTTTTCTTTTTTTGTTTGTGTCCACATTCAAAGATTTAAGTTGTTCAGTGACCTGATCATGAAATAGATCTATTGAATCTTTCAACATGATTGGATTAAACGTGGATTTAGGTCGAAATTGCGTTAGGGGACCCCCGGTATCCAGGACTCTCTCCGTATTTGTTTCATTTGTAGTAATCAAATCCACACCATCCCCTTGGGTGTTTGTTGAATCACCATCCCACAGGTCTTGAATCTCATGTTGTAGACCGCCCCCCATTTGAGTACTTGTCTGGGAGGTGGACATATCTTCACTTGTGGTGGTATAGTTGTTGCGGTCACTTTTTTTATTTTGAGTATGGTATTTTTGTAGTTTCAATTTTCTTGTGCTTTTAAATATATCAAGTCTTGTTTTAGCGTAGTTAAAGTTGTTAGCAGGGCAATACGTCAATCCCAAACCAAGAATGCTTTTCTCCTTTTCATTCAGTGGAGTTTGTGAGAGGTTTACAACCGTTTTATTAACACAGTCCATAGTATTTATTGCTGTTTGTTTTTCCCTCTCCAATTTCCTTTTTTCCTGTAGTTTGGTTTTGTTGCGTTTTGCTTTCCGTCGTTGCTTGCGTTTCCAGTTTTTGATTGATCGTAATTTACTCTGTTCGTCCGCGGTCTTAGTGTTGCTTTTCTGGCCTCGCATAAAAAAGCCAGCTCCTCATCAAAAGTGCCAACAGAGTCTGAGACAACAATATTTTCCCTTGATTCGGGGTCGCTTTCTGCCCCTGAGCTTAGGCTCGTCAAAGAGGTACTTGAAGAACCTGCCTCATTTCTTTCAGATCTTATGTTGGTAGGGTTGTTATTTAAAGCTGCTTTTTTGTTTTTTCTTAGCGCTTCATATTTTCGGGAAAAAGTGAAAATTTGGCAAGTCTCATAATCAGTCTTGTCACGGAAAAACTTATAAGTTTTACGCTCCTTGATTTTATCTTCTTCTTTTTTTAGCCTTGATTTCATTTCGGCACGAAGTTTAGTAGTTTCGTCAGGTTGATTTAGGGCTTCAATCTCTTCATTTAATTTGTCTATTTCTTCTAGCAGTTTGGCACGATCTATTTCGGCATATTCTATAAGTATTTTCATTAGCCGCTTTGATGAATCTAAATTACATTCCGCCCAAGCTCTCATCATTAAAGGGTTCGGGTCCTCATAGCTTGGCGCCAGGAGAATTCTCAGCCCTCTTGGGACTCTGTCCACATCTAAGTAGGTTCTCAAAGATCGTGCCTCCCACCATTTACTTTGCTCACTGCGGCTCTTTTTTTCAAGTAATTTAAATTTCTCCTTAAGGCTCGTGTTAACAGTTGATTCAGGTACTGTTGGATTTCCTCGTTTGTTACGCGTTGCAGGCTCCTGCTTAAACATCAACAGCGCAGCGGTCGCCAGTAGGTATATATAGTTAGGATTTTTTCTCTATGGGATTTTTGAAAATTCTATGTCTAATAACTTTGGCGTTTGTGGACAGAATTGGCTGAAATTTTCAGGAAAATGGAACATTTTGTTTCTGAGCAGCCCCTGACAATTTGGGGGGGTTTCATCAAGGGGGGGCCGAGAAAAAAGGGGGGTCCCAAAACGCTTTTTTCCCATGTTAATTTCCATAGGGCGGTTGGCCTCACTTTTAGCTCGAACGGCTGAATGGATTTGCACGAAACTTGGCAAAATTGTAGGGACTGTTAGCCCGATGTGCCTTTGCTAGGTCTCAATATATGTGCTCCAGTGGATTTTGAGTAATTTAGGTTCAAAAAAAGATATATATCTGGGCAGAGCCTAACCACACATCTGATCTGATTGGCTGTCAGCACTTCATCCAAGAAGTGTTGGCAGCCATCTTGGGACCAATATACATGATAGCACCTCATTAAAAAGCATTGTAGTTAATAGAGGGTTTTAGGACTTTAGTTACATTATAAATCATTTGTTGATGGTACCATACTCGTTTTAGGAATTGTGGTGGGTTCTAAGGTGATTTTACCATGTGAAAAAACCTTCTGCTGTGATATCATGAATATTGTTTGAAAGAAAACTAATATCTCATGATTTTCCCACAGTGGTTTGGAAGGGGATCTATAAGCTAAACTGAAAGCATATTTTCTGTAAATTCACATTATCTTTCTCAGTCATGTGAAAATGAAGTCTGACATTCTCAGTAAAACATGTACATCCAACAAGGACAGAGACTGTCAGTTGATTCCTTTGTGTTCTACTGCAGCCTCCTAGAGTGTTCTAAAGAACAACTAGAGTGCTAACAGTCCTACTTATTACAAAGGTATGGCACACCTGAAGCCATCTTGATTGGAATAAAGTGGTAACTCTTAAAACATTTAATTTAAAAAGAAACAACACGAGGGGGTATATTTTGCCATAGAAAGTATGATTAGTGCTGCAGAATGAAAAATTAGGGCACATTTTGAGTGACTTCTCAAATCCTTTTCTATTTCATTAAAACATTCTGACATGCAGTCTCCCAAAATGGCCACCAGAGACAAAAGAGCCCAAATGTAGCCCAAATATCACCCAGATGTAGCCCAAGTATAGCCCAATGACAGAATGTCCCAGAGTGTTCTAAAGAACAACTAGAGTGCTAACAGTCCTACTTATTACAAAGGTATAGCACACCTGGAGCCATCGTGATGGGAATAAAGTGGTAACTCTTAAAACATTTCATTTAAAAAGGAACAAAATGAGGGGGTATATTATGCAAAAGAAGGTATTATTAGTGCTGCAGAAAGAAAAATTAGGGCACATTTTGAGTGACTTTTCAAATCCTCTTCTATTTCATTAAAAAATTCTGACATGCAGTCTCCCAAAATGGCCACCAGAGACAAAAGAGCCCAAATGTAGCCCAAATATCACCCAGATGTAGCCCAAGTATAGCCCAATGACAGAATGTCCCAGAGTGTTCTAAAGAACAACTAGAGCGCTAACAGTCCTACTTATTACAAAGGTATGGCACACCTGAAGCCATCTTGATTGGAATAAAGTGGTAACTCTTAAAACATTTAATTTAAAAAGGAACAAAATGAGGGGGTATATTTTGCCATATGAATTATGATTAGTGCTGCAGAAAGAAAAATTAGGGCACATTTTGAGTGACTTCTCAAACCCTCTTCAATTTCATTAAACAATTCTGACATACAGTCTCCCAAGATGGCCACCAGAGACAAAAGAGCCTAAATGTAGCCCAAATATCACCCAGATGTACCCCAAGTATAGCCCAATGACAGAATGTCCCAGAGTGTTCTAAAGAACAACTAGAGCGCTAACAGTCTTACTTATGACAAAAGTATGGCACACCAGAAGCCATCTTGATTGGAATGAAGTGGTAAGTCTGAAAACACTCAATTTAAAAAGGAACAACATGAGGGGGTTAATTTTGCCATAGAAAGTATGATTAATGCTTCAGAAAGAAAAATTAGGGATCATTTTGAGTGACTTCTCAAATCCTCTTCTATTTCATTAAAAAAATTCTGACATGCAGACTGAAACATGCACTTTGAATACCAGCATCAGACGTCCCTGGTGAGCAGTAGCTTTACTACAGTGATCTAATGTGCAACTAGAGTGCTAACATTCAGAATTTATGGCAAATGTGTGACACATCTGAATGCCTTCTTGATGGAACCAAAGTAAACAAGCATTGAAAATGCAATAGATCTCGCCCTCGTTTAAGTTAAAGCCATTCTGTTTGTAATGAGGTGGCTTTTTAGCTTTGCTTTTATTAGTGTTTTTTCAACTTTCATGTAAATAACATGCATCTGTATGCATATAAGTATATGTATGCATGCATTTATGTTTGTATTTATATAGATATACAGATGATATATGTTTATATATGTATGTATATATAAATATTCACTGAGAAAACCATAGGCTATAGACCATATATAGTTAGGAATTAGCATTTACAAAACCTTGAAAATTCACTGAAAAAACCATAGGTTATAGACCATATATAGTTAGGAATTAGCATTTACAAAACCTTGAGTTGCACTAACTATATATCGCGCACCCGCAATCCACTGCTGATGATGTCACATATTACATCATTCATGACATGGTCAGTGACATCACTGATGACATCACTGATGACAACATCCAGTGACTGTATGTTTCTGTAAAGTTAAAATATGTCTTACATATTGAAGAATGAGTGGATGTATAAGTGTCTGGATGAAGGATTTAGTAGGTGCATGACTGACTGTATGAGTGAGTGATTAAATGTGTCTCACTGAGTGCATGGGTTAGTGACTAAACTGTCTTAATTTGTGCGTCATTATGTCTGTTGTTCTGTAAACTGTTGCATGTGTTGATAAGTAGCTATATGAGTAACTATATGGGTTATTGATTGGTTGCCCAAGTATTTGTATGGGAGACTGAGTGTGTGTGTGGGTGGCTGGGAGGTGTATGACTCTGTGCATAGATGTGTGAGCAGTTGATTCACTAGATGTATGGTTTCAAAAGTGCATGTGGAAACAGCTGTATGGGCGGTTGACTGTGTGCATGAGTGTATTGGTGAGTGAATGGATATCTCAGTGCTACATGTCAAAGTAAGTACATATGTAAAACACAGTACATGTGAGAGTTGACATATATAAATAACTGTGCATAAGAGCCAGTGAATGTGTGAGTGGCTGTATGGATCATTGTGAACTTGTATCAGGGATTGTATAAGAGAGTAAATATGTGTTAGTATATGTTTGAATAAGTAAAGTTTGTATAACTGTATAGTTGAGGAAATGGAGGTGTGATTGATTCTTTGCATGACTGACTAGGTGTGTGAGTAACTCCATGGATAAGTGACAGTCTGTGAGTGTCTGTTTACACTGATTGTATCTAAGGTTATATTAGAGTCTGAAGAGGTTCATCGTATTATCACATGAATGATATCATCAGTGATGTGATCAGTAATGTCAAATGAGATGTCATCAATGATGTCATCAGTGATGTCATTTGAGATGTCATCAGTGATGTCATTTGAGATGTCATCAGTGATGTCATCAGTGATGTCACTGACCATGTCATGAATGATGTAATATGTGACATCATCAGCAGTGGATTGCGGGTGCGCGATATATAGTTAGTGTAACTAACTATATATGGAATTTCAATGGTTTTGTGTGAGTAAAATAAGGTTTTGTAAATGCGAATTCCTAACTATATATGGTCTATAACCTATGGTTTTTTCAGTGAATATATATATATATATATATATATAAATATATATATATTTGTCCTCGTTCTTAACTGTCATATAGGACTCATATTTTTGTACATGGCCGTTATGTATCATATTAAGGTATATGCATTCATGCAGATATTATTGTTCTCAGTGCCATTATCACTGTTGTTTAGATTGTAAATATAGGTGTGCACGTAGTCTATAATATAATACGTGTTTTTTCTATGTCTACACCTTATGACTCACGAAGTTGGGTGGAGCATCACTTCAAAAAAATGGTTTAAATTTGTAGCTGACCTGGTGCGCGGTGTGTGACCAAGGGCACTAGTTGCTCGAAACGCGTAACCAGAGAGGTTTCTAATAAAATCTCCTTTACTGCAGCCATTGGGTCCGTGTCTTCGTTTCCACAGCAGGAGTGTGGCGTTTTTGAAGATTGTACCTTTCATATAAATATATATATATATATATCCCAACAAATGTTGCCTGCAAACGGAGACGCCTCACAACAGGTAAGATTCAGCCATCAATCTTTAATGACGTAAAATGAAGCCAGCCGCCGAACAGAACAGGAAATTGTAACCTCCAGCCTGACGCGTTTCGTGTTCCAACAAAACTTCCTCAAAGGCCATGAGTTCGGATAGCTGCAGCAAGGTAATGATAAGCCCACTACTTCAATCACATACCCCGCCCACTGGGCGTCACCACCACTGCGGCATCTTGGTCATCGTAGTGTCCCGTATTTCTACTATGAGCTACCTTGCCACGCTTCCATTGTCAAAAAAATTCATCCCCAGTGGACTGTGGTGCGCGGTTTTGGGCTTTGTAAAAGCATGTTGTCCTCCACAAAACGGCTCCTGTTTCCTTAAGTAACAGCGTAGATTGACGTTGTCACAGGAGTTTTAAAAATAACACTGGGGAATCTCCATGG
Source organism: Lissotriton vulgaris (assembly GCF_964263255.1). Lineage (NCBI taxonomy): Eukaryota > Metazoa > Chordata > Amphibia > Caudata > Salamandridae > Lissotriton > Lissotriton vulgaris. The sequence continues at coordinate 3,334 of NW_028241857.1, read as the reverse complement.
CTTAGGGAAGGGGTAATTCATCCCAACAAAAGTTGCCTGCAAACGGAGACGTCTCACAACAGGTAAGATTCAGCCATCAATCTTTAATGAGGGGTAAAACGAAGCCAGCCGCCGAACAGCACAGAAAATTGCAACCTCCAGCCTGACGCGTTTCGTGTTCCAACAACACTTCTTCAAAGGCCATGAGATTGGATAGCTGCAGCAAGGTAATGATGAGCCCACTACTTAAATGACATACCCCGCCCACTGGGCGTCGCCACCACTGCGGCATCATGGACGTCGTAGTGTCCTGTATTTCTACTGTGAGCTACCTTGCCACGCTTACATTGTCCAAAGATAGAGCCGCACTCGAGGACAGGTACTTCTCCCCCAAAGGTCCATTTATTAGTACAGGTAGTGATGTTCCTCTGCAATTAAAAGCACTTGACAGACTGCCTAAAGCGTTTACCCAAAGGGATAAATGACAGCGCCGAACGAGGGTACTACAGGACATTCAAGCACCCGTCTGATGACGTAAAACCTTTGAAGAAGAGGACCAATCGAAACGCGTTAGGCAGTCTGTCAGGTGCTTTTAATTGAGGAGGAACGTCACTACTTGTACCAATAAATGCTTCTTTGGGAGGCCTGTAAAAGGAAAACCAGTGTTTAAAACACTGGCACATGAAGATACCAGAAAGTCTTTGGGGAGCATTGGAAATGTTAATATTCGGTCATATTTTGAGTATAAGGAACTTATTACAAATACGCGTCAGGCAAATGAATGAGATTATGGAAACATTCTTCAAGATGTAAGAATTGGAAAAGTGACAGAACATGGCAAACAAGCTTTACTGAGACGATTACTTCCCAATTTGTTTCCAAATGAAGCTGCTTAATGCCAACACTGCAAGAATGTTCTGTATTCAAAGAAGACATTTTAAAGTTGAAATGAAATGAAATGAGGAAATTATAAAATTGGGAGCTATTGATAAAATAGAGCATGAAGGAATCACTATTATTTTGACTGAAAAGTTGAAGAGGAAATTGGATTCTTTGGAGAAGTCAATAAGTAAAACTGCTGGTTTAGAAAAGAATTTGTATGCATGTGCAAACTGTAAGGTAATTTTACGCCAGAATTTGAATGTGGAAAAAGGTTTAGTAAATGGAGCAATGGGTAAAATTGTTTATTTTGTTAATTATGTAAATAGAGATTGGATTGAATTTTTGAAGATCAAATTTGATGAAATTCCAGAAATACAACAATTTAGTCGTTGTTCATCTCGGTTCTTGCTTGTAATAGATTTGTATGTATGCAGAAAACAGTTTCCTATTTGTTTGGCATATGCGGTGACCATTCATAAATCTCAAGGTTTAAGTGTAGATAGTGCTTTAGTGAATATTGGAAGTACCGTGTTTAAAGAGGGTATGACATATGTTGCTTTGTCCCGGGTCAGAACTTTATCTGGATTGTACTTGATTGATTTTGATGAGACAAAGGTTAGTGCAGATGCAAATTGTGTGAAAGAGTATAATAGGTTAAGAAGAGAATATGCTCCCAATTTAGATCAATATCCAGTATTTGAAAAGCGTGTGGTAGGTAGATAAAGAAGATTTGAGAATATCTGTAGTGAAACTGTAGAGAAAGAAAAAAACAACAAGATGAAGTTGCGCCTGCAAGTAAAAAGAAAAAGGACAGTGTTGAAGAGAATGTTGGTTATCGGTTTGAAAATAGTTGTGGTGTCAACTGCTATGCTAATGTAGTAGTTAATGTTGTTTTATTTCTTGAAAGTTTGCAACAGCAAATTGTTGAAAATCTGGACGAAAGATTCTGTTCATTGTTGTATTCTGTCTATGAGAAATGTAGTAGTGATAAAAGTAAAATACAAAGTGTTTCTGATATTCGAAATGTTTTGGACATATGTTCTGGTTCCACTCAATTTACACAGAATATTCAGCAAGATTGTCAGGAATTTTTAATGTTTATACTTAGTGTACTGGAAGATGAAGGTATAGATATTGAACAGATTTTTGGTCTTTCTTAACCGCATCCGTGCGGTGCGAATTCCCCTCCCATGCTGACTCCGCCTTGCGCGGGCGGAGTCATGACAGAACGGTTCCGTCATCAGCACAGCTCAGCTGATGCTGATGACGGAACCGTTCTGTCATCAGCATCGAAGGTGTTAAAAAGGGCAACATGACTGTCAAAATTGTTTGTTTACATGTAGTACTAACATAGACACTGAAAGATTCATATTTTTGACTTTACCAGATTGTGAATCAGTGTCTTTTAACAATCTAGTTAGAGGAGGCAGTCAAAACATGGAGTGTAGCCAATGTAAATCAGAAATGTCATCAACATTATTTTTAAGAAGATATGGACAGTATGTTATTTTAATGCTGCAACTTTGTAGAGCTGATGGAAGAAAATTGGAAACTTTAATTAAAAATGTTGTAGCTGGTCAAGTTTCAATACCAGGAGGAACTTTTGTAGCTGTTGCAATTATTTTTCATGATGGACCTTCTACAACATCTGGACATTACACTGTTTATTTAAAATGTCTGAAAGGTTGGATACATTGTAATGATACTCAATTACTTTTTAAACAACGTTTACCTAAAGAGTTACCAAATTCTTATCTAATATTTTTAAAGCCAAAATTCAAAGTTCAAAATTTGGCCTTTCAGGATTACTGCTGTTAAGGTAGTTGTCTGGTGTTGTACAGTATTTTGTACCTGAGGGTGAGGAGCTTGAAGGTAATCCTCTTGTTGATGTTGAGGCAGAGTAGATGTATCATGTTGTGGATGATGTGGCTGTTGCAGGGGACATTGAAGATCAATCAGGTGGAGGTGCTTTGGATTGGTTGTAGTCGGTATAGGTGTTTGGCTGTAATTCTTGTGTAGAGTGTGTTGCCACAGTGTAGTCTGTTTCTTGTTTTCTTAAGGATGTACTTGTAAATGTTGTGGAGAATGTTGAGGGTGTTATAGCACTATGAGGAAATGCTGTAGACTTGTTTGCACTTGTAGAGGGAGGAGTTCAAAATGAATCATAGGTTGTGTACATGGTCAGTAGGTGTTGGTACTGTTCGCAGTGTAGTTGACCAGCAGGAGTTATCTGAAGCTAAGGGGGTGAGTTTGAGAAAGAGTATCTTCATGTTGTGTGAATTCATGTTTAAAGAGCTGCTCCTTATCCACTTGGTGACATCCTTAATTGTGTCGTGGAAGTAGTTTTTGGTGGTGTGTGGCTCCATGGTGAGGAAGAGGATGAGCTGGATGTCGTCGATGTAGGAGATAATGTTGTGGTTGAATTGGTGGTCCATTTGTGTAAGGGTGGCCATGGAGATGTTAAATAGCGTTG